>NW_027454816.1:30000-45000 GCF_040206685.1 Ascaphus truei
ATATATATATATATATATATATATATATATATATATATAATCAAAAAATAAATTGTTTCATTAGCCACAGAACGGTATCATCTATTTATTTTTTGATTATTGAAGCTCGGCTAACACGGTACTGATACCTCTACATGTATGTATATATGTATATATGTATATATATATATATATATATATATATATATATATATATATATATATATATATATATATATATATATACATACATACAAGTAATGCACGACATTGTTAAGATGCAAATATTCTATGGGTGGCAGTGTACTCACGGGACTTGCTCAACAATAGTTACGTTTTTAACACATACACTTCACCATATTGTATATCAACCTTGCGTTATTATCAACTCACATGAGTGCACCTTTATAAATCGGTGTACAGGTATTTGCACCTCTCTGCCAGATTTATTTTAAAGATCTTTATTTCAACTATTGTGATCCTGATATAGGTACCCCTAGTAATCTGAAACAAACCTGCCACTCACTCACAGAATATTGTTTTATATAAGATATGTAAAATAAGTCCCCCAGTTGAATTTTATTTGATTAGCTAATATCTACTTTCTTTTTAGAAATACTCTAATTAATATTTATAAACAAAATATTAATAAGAAATTCCACTTAAATATATATTTTTACATTTTATTTCTATAAGATAATCAAATTCCCAAATTCTGCCATAATTAAAATCTACAACCCGAAGCAAAACCAAAATGAACGAACTTTAGGCCAAACCAGAACCAAAACTAGAGCATTTTTCTGAGACAAAACCCTGGGTCAAGTGAACATCTCAACTGTGCATAAGTTGCAGTGCAAGTCTGGCCCCTTGCTTGCTGCAGTAACTCCTTTGCCAGTGTAGCCAGCGACCAAGTTTATCTGCAGCAATGCACCTATCAGCATTGTCCTCCTTCCAATGACCTTGCGGTCCTCCTCATCTCTTTGTTTCCTGGGCTCACATGCTTCAACCATATCAAAGGACTGGATCTACAAAACCAATTAAGCCAACATTGCTCTTTCAAGAACATCTCTATTCTTCAGACGAATGAGCAGGACTGTAATTCATACCTTGCCCTCTGTGGTGTTCTTCTGTGCTCTGAACAGTGTCTGTTTCTGCATTACGGGGAAGAACTTCGGTCTGATTTACTGTCTGCCTGTAAACTGAAACGCATAAGAGCCAGGCCGTAGCTGGGTCAGAGAGATCTTCCATCGCTCTGTTGTGGTTTGGGTAAAATTGTACTTCTGCTGGTTTTGTAACAATGTTTGGTGGTCATGTTAAGATTGATGGGTATAATTCATTAGTGCGAGATGACATTAAAGTATCAGAATAGCTATTATGTCTCTACCGTAGCATTGTAAACACTCTGGAGTTGTGTAACTTTTTATTGTTAGTTTTGAAAGCGCTATCTTATACTATATTAGTGAAAGCACTGTATGCCTGCCTGCCTGTCCGGTGTCCCTAGGGGAAATCTCATTGGTCCCTTGGCCCGCCCCCGCACACCTCTCATTGGCCTGAGGCGGAGTGACGGGCCAAAGGACACACACACACACACTCTCTCTCTCTCCCTCTCTCCCTCTCTCCCTCTCTCCTCTCCCGGTGCCCCTCACTCTCCCCCGTTAGCTGGACCGCACCTCAACTTCCACCCCCCCCCTGTGCCCGAACTTACCAGGAGTCCCTTGCACACACACACATTCCCACCAACCCCCCCCCCAAGCTCACACACACCTCCCCCCCCAAGCTCACACACACCACCTCACACCCCCCCCCCCCCCAAGCTCACACCCCGGCGCCGCTACAGTCAGCGGGGGAGCGGAGCGAGCGCCGGGGACACACGCGGGGGAGCGGCCACAACACGCGGCCTCCCGCCTCACATCCACGCGGCCTCCCGCCTCACATCCACGTGGGAGCGGCCGGATGAGTGAGGCAGCGGCAGGATGGGTGAGGCAACGGCGCACGCTCCTCGGCACCGGCTCACCTCTCCCACCCCCCCTCACAGCAAAGAGCAGCCTACCCGGCGCCGCCTGCAACGCTCCTCGGCACCGCCGCCTCACCTCGAGCCAGAGGGCAGCGGGGGGGCTCCCGCCCTGCAGGAGGCCTCACCTCGAGCCGGAGGGCAGCGGGGGGCTCCCGCCCTGCAGGAGGCCTCACCTCGAGCCGGAGGGCAGCGGGGGGGCTCCCGCCCTGCAGGAGGCCTCACCTCGAGCCGGAGGGCAGCGGGGGGGCTCCCGCCCTGCAGGAGGCCTCACCTCGAGCCGGAGGGCAGCGGGGGGGCTCCCGCCCTGCAGGAGGCCTCACCTCGAGCCGGAGGGCAGCGGGGGGGCTCCCGCCCTGCAGGAGGCCTCACCTCGAGCCGGAGGGCAGCGGGGGGGCTCCCGCCCTGCAGGAGGCCTCACCTCGAGCCGGAGGGCAGCGGGGGGGCTCCCGCCCTGCAGGAGGCCTCACCTCGAGCCGGAGGGCAGCGGGGGGGCTCCCGCCCTGCAGGAGGCCTCACCTCGAGCCGGAGGGCAGCGGGGGGGCTCCCGCCCTGCAGGAGGCCTCACCTCGAGCCGGAGGGCAGCGGGGGGGCTCCCGCCCTGCAGGAGGCCTCACCTCGAGCCGGAGGGCAGCGGGGGGGCTCCCGCCCTGCAGGAGGCCTCACCTCGAGCCGGAGGGCAGCGGGGGGGCTCCCGCCCTGCAGGAGGCCTCACCTCGAGCCGGAGGGCAGCGGGGGGGCTCCCGCCCTGCAGGAGGCCTCACCTCGAGCCGGAGGGCAGCGGGGGGGCTCCCGCCCTGCAGGAGGCCTCACCTCGAGCCGGAGGGCAGCGGGAGGGCTCCCGCCCTGCAGGAGGCCTCACCTCGAGCCGGAGGGCAGCGGGGGGGCTCCCGCCCTGCAGGAGGCCTCACCTCGAGCCGGAGGGCAGCGGGGGGGGCTCCCGCCCTGCAGGAGGCCTCACCCCGAGCCGGAGGGCAGCGGGGGGGCTCCCGCCCTGCAGGAGGCCTCACCTCGAGCCGGAGGGCAGCGGGGGGGCTCCCGCCCTGCAGGAGGCCTCACCTCGAGCCGGAGGGCAGCGGGGGGGCTCCCGCCCTGCAGGAGGCCTCACCTCGAGCCGGAGGGCAGCGGGGGGGCTCCCGCCCTGCAGGAGGTCTCACCTCGAGCCGGAGGGCAGCGGGGGGGCTCCCGCCCTGCAGGAGGGACCCCACACATGCCCCGTGCTGCTCTCCCCCCTCCACATGTGCTCTCCCCCCTCCACATGCTACGTGCTGCTCTCCCCCCTCCACATGCCCCGTACTGCAGCTTCCCCCCCCCCACCCCCACATGCCCTCTGTCCGGCTCCGGTCTGATCCCCGCCCCTCCGTACCAGGCCTGCACGAGGAAGATGCTGCCGACTGCAAGGTAAGCAGCTCCCCCCCCCACACACATTCCTTCAGCGCCAGCCTCATCCCTCCATACACACACACACTATATATATCTCTATACATAAATATATATATAATATATAATATATTAATATATATATATGTATATGTATATGTATATATATATATATATATATATATATATACTGTCATTAAGGTTATGGTGGGTAAAAAAAGTGACAAAAACCCTCCACAGTAAAGCATAAAGCAACTGTAAATATTACTGTATGTTCATTTGCATGTCTTAGACAGGTCTGCAACCCTGTCTTTCCCCATTGTCACCCAGCATACAGCGCTTCCACTGCAGCAAGGGATTCTGGGAAATGACATGCAAATGAGCACTCAGTGCCACCTTTTGTCTCAAGCTCGTATTACACAAGCCAATCCTCAAGCCACTGCATGCTGTTTTAAACACAGCTTTTAAACAGAGGCTGGGATGAGATGCAAAGCCATTAGACCTACTCACATACATGTTTCAACCTTGATGGGTATCATCAGTGTGAGGCTGGTCTTAATGGCTTGCAGGTTTGAGACAAGACTAGGTAATCACCACTGTCATTAAGGTTATGGTGGGTAAAAAAAGTGACAAAAACCCTCCACAGTAAAGCATAAAGCAACTGTAAATATTACTGCACTCCACTGCAGCAAGGGATTCTGGGAAATGACATGCAAGTAATATTTACAGTTGCTTTATGCTTTACTGTGGAGGGTTTTTGTCACTTTTTTCCCAGAATCCCTTGCTGCAGTGGAAGCGCTGTATGCTGGGTGACAATGGGGAAAGACAGGGTTGCAGACCTGTCTAAGACATGCAAATGAACATACAGTAATATTTACAGTTGCTATATATATATATATATATATATATATACACATACACATACACAGAGACACACACAGAGACCACACACATGTACACACACACATGTACACACACACACACACACACACATGTAGGCGCACACACACACACACACACACACACGCACATGTAGACACACACATGTAGACACACACACAGATGTACACACACACACACACACACACATGTAGGCACACACACACGTCCACAGACACACACACGTCCACAGACACTCACATGTAGACACACACACATGTAGACACACACACACATGTAGACAGACACACACACACACACACACACGTAGACAGACACACACACACGTACACAGACACACACACACACACGTACACACACACACACACCTATACATACACACACCTATAAAGACACACGTATACACACAGACACACACGTATACACACACACACACGTATACACACACACGTATAGACACACACACACGTATACACACAGACACACGTATACACACAGACACACGTATACACACAGACACACGTATACACACAGACACACGTAGACACACAGACACACGTAGACACACAGACACACAGACACACGTAGACACACAGACACACGTATACACACAGACACACGTATACACACAGACACACGTATACACACAGACACACGTATACACACAGACACACGTTTACACACAGACACACGTTTACACACACACGTATACACAGAGACACACGTATATACACACACGTATACACACGTATACACACACACACACGTACACACACGTAGGCGCACGCATACACACACACGTAGACACACGTATACACACACACGTAGACACACACACACGTAGACACATGTACAAACACACACGTAGACACACGTACAAACACACACGTAGACACACATGTACACACACGTATACACACACGTAGACACACGTAGACACGCAGACACACGTAGACACGCAGACACACGTAGACACGCAGACACACGTAGACACGCAGACACACGTAGACACGCAGACACACTTAGACACGCAGACACACGTAGACACGCAGACACACGTAGACACGCAGACACACTTAGACACGCAGACACACGTAGACACGCAGACACACACACACGTAGACACACACACTCACACGTAGACACACACACACGTAGACACACACACACACACGTAGACACACACACACACACGTAGACACACACACACGTAGACACACACACACGTAGACACACACACACACACACACACGTAGACACACACACACGTAGACACACACACACACACACACACGTAGACACACACACGTAGACACACGTAGACACACACACACACACGTAGACACACACACTCACACGTAGACACACACACACACGTAGACACACACACACACACGTAGACACACACACACACACGTAGACACACACACACGTAGACACACACACGTAGACACACACACACACACGTAGACACACACACACGTAGACACACACACACACACACACACGTAGACACACACACGTAGACACACGTAGACACACACGTAGACACACACACACACACGTAGACACACACACACACACACACATAGACACACACACACACACACACACGTAGACACACACACGTAGACACACACACGTATACACACATGTATACACACACACGTATACGCACACACACACAGACACACACACACACAGACACACACACACACGTAGTCACACACACACACGTAGACACACACACATGTACACACACTTACGCACACACACGTACACACACGCACGTAGACCCACACACGTACACGTAGACACACACACACACACACATGTACACGTAGACACGTACACACACACATGTACACGTATACTCACACACATGTACACGTACACACACACATGGAGACATACACACACACACGTAGACATACACACACATGTATACACACACACGTATACATACACATAATGTATACACACACACATGTATACACACACGTATACACACACACACGTGTATATACACACACATGTATACACACACACATGTATACACACGCATATACACACACACACACACGTGTATACACACACATGTATACACACACAAATGTACACACACACAAATGTACACACACACAAATGTACACACACACATACACATACACACACACACACACACACACATGTATACACACACACATACTATGTATACACACAAACATGTATACACACACACAAACATGTATACACACGTGTATACACACATGTGTATACACACGTGTATACACACACATGTATACACACACACATGTATACACACACACATGTATACACACACACACAATATATACATACACACAATATATACATACACATGTGTATACACACACATGTGTATACACGTGTATACACACATATGTACACACACACACACGTACACATGTATACACACACACATACAATGTATACACACAAACATGTATACACACACACACAAACATGTATACACACACACGTGTATACACACACACACTATCCCCAGCACCACCACATCAGCACACCGCTATCCCATGCCCCGCCAGCACACTGGCATTCTCGGCTCCCCGCCATTCCCAGCCCCCATCAACACCATCAGCACCCACACATCGGCACCTTTGCACCTCCCCCATCGGCACACCCACATCCGCACCCCCACATCAGCACCAAACCCTCCCAAAACAGCACACCGATACAATCACCATCAGTACAGCCACAGCAGCACTACCACCGCACATGGGCCGCGTTGACCACTCCTCACCCAAATGCCACACCCACACCACAAACATCCCGGGCAACGCCGGGGCTCTCAGCTAGTATACAATATTACACACATGAAGAACGCCCATGTCGGGCCATTAAAAGTATCCAATGTAGGAGGAGAAATAACAACCTTTGGAGTGGGAGAGCTCAGAGCAGACACATTTGTAGTCTAACCAATATTTAAGCACATATAAAGCTGTTATTCACTTATATTTAATATATATTTTTTAAAATATGTAATGCATATTTCTGTTCTCTGATTTGGTTACCCAAACCACAACCCATCCACAGACTTTGTGATCTGATGTGCAGAGACCATGAAGTGGTATATACACGGAAGAGAATCATTTGTGTGATTCTATTATATACTGTAGAACTGATGTAAACAGAAAAGAATCCATAAAAAGGTGGCGGAGTGAAAAAAAAACCTTGTTCCAGAAGCAGGTTTCAACTGAGGCTCTTGTGTAAGTCCTCTAAATACAGTATGTTCTATGTGTTAGTGATATGTATGAGGAGAGAGAGAGGAGAGGAGAGAGGAGGAAGAGGAGAGGGAGGTGAAGTGTGCAGCCCAGTTCACATACTGTATGGTTGCCCCCACTGTAACCTGAACGTATGTTGAGTCGGCCAATTTATGAAGGTTCTTCGGGCATCAATGTCTCCATGAAAGATGTTTCCACTCCATCCTCTACTGTGGGTGAATAAGTTAAGCGCCTACTCTGGATAGGACCTCAACCCACTAGAGATGGGGTGGCCAACGCCCCTAAATCCCTTATATTTTTGCCATGTGTATAGTGTTGTGCTTTTGTACATATCTATATAGAGTGTTTCTGGGCTGCGTTCAATAAACACACTTTGTGTTATAAAAGTTCCTGGTGCCTTTTCAATTTCACACTTTCAGTCCACCCTGCCAGCTCTTACCCCGCATCATCTATATGGCTGAGAGACTGAGCAAGCATTATATGGAGGTACAGTATCAATGTGACACGCTTTGGAGCCAGGGAAGGGGTGTTACCTGGGGATACATGAAATATCAACTAACTGCTTCCACAGTGGCATTAAATACAGTGAGGATTAGATTTCAAAGCACACAAAAGGTTTGATAAAATTGATACAGCCTTGCTACGAGGGGAGGGACGCGAATCTACATGCAATATTAGGATTGGAAAGTTTGATCTTTTATTCATTATGGTAATAAAATAGAACTGTTCCATTATCCCGCTGTTACCTTCCAAGCCTCTGAGCTCTGAGATTTAATTGGCAAGAGGAATACAAAGAGGGGAAACGGCCATGGATCTCACAGCTATACAGGGGCCTCGATTTGGTAAAAGTTTAACAGTAGCAAATCATATACAGTATTGTCAACACCTTTACTGGTGGAATGCTTTGCCGTGAAGTCAAAAGGAGCTGGTGGAAGGCTATGAGGAGTATGGAACCCTTGGAGGTAAAACGGAACCCTAAAAATAACAAGAGACTGATAGAAGTTAAATAGATAGTATTTAATGCTCACACCAAAGTAGTTAATGAAAAAGGCAACAACAAAAAAAGTATCTTTAAAGTCTGCAGAGCTAGGTGCAAAAAGTGAGGTAGTCCTGGAAAAACAAATAGCAGGGGTGGGGTGGGGTGGGGGGGCAAGAAGTGCAAGGGGAATACAGTCTGCAGAGTTAGATGTGAGGTAATAGTAGCCTGGAAAAGATAAAGAGCAGAGAATAGCCAGGCTACTGCTCAGGAACAAAAAAAGTTGACCAGCAACAACTAGTAGGGTTGCCAAGCGACTTCTCCAAAAATACTGGGCACAATAGTGAAAGTTGTGACGTGCTCCAGACACACACACAGTCCTCTCACCTCTCTCTGCTCCATGCTGTTTCCTCCTCTCCTTGGCCCCAACCCCAGGCTCCTGACACCTCCTCCTGATTGGCTGGTGCTGGCTAATGCAGCCAATCAGGATGGAGGAAGCTGCCCAGCTCCCCTGCTCAGTTCAGTATGTCCAGAGAGGTAATACCGGTATACACATACACACGCAAAGAGGTAATACCGGTATACACATACACGCCCAGAGAGGTAATACCGGTATACACATACACGCCCAGAGAGGTAATACCGGTATACACATACATGCCCAGAGAGGTAATACCGGTATACACATACATGTCCAGAGAGGTAATACCGGTATACACATACACACCCAGAGAGATAATAACGGTATACACGTACACGCCCAGAGAGGTAATACCGGTATACACATACACACCCAGAGAGATAATACCGGTATACATATACACGCCCAGAGAGGTAATACCGGTATACACATACATATCCAGAGAAGTAATACCGGTATACACATACATGCCCAGAGAGGTAATACCGGTATATACATATACGCCCAGAGAGGTAATACCGGTATACACATACATGTCCAGAGAGGTAATACCGGTATACACATACATGTCCAGAGAGGTAATACCGTTATACACATACACGCCCAGAGAGGTAATACCGCTATACACATACACGCCCAGAGAGGTAATACCGGTATACACAAACACGCCCAGAGAGGTAATACCGCTATACACATACATATCCAGAGAAGTAATACCGGTATACACAGACACGCCCAGAGAGGTAATACATACACATACACGCCCAGAGAGGTAATACCAGTATGCACATACATGTCCAGAGAGGTAATACCGGTATACACATACACACCCAGAGAGGTAATACCGGTATACACATACACGCCCAGAGAGGTAATACCGGTATACACATACACACCCAGAGAGGTAATACCGGTATACACATACACACCCAGAGAGGTAATACCGGTATACACATACACGCCCAGAGAGGTAATACCGGTATACACATACACACCCAGAGAGGTAATACCGGTATACACATACACACCCAGAGAGGTAATACTGGTATAAACATACATGTCCAGAGAGGTAATACCATTATACACATACACGCCCAGAGAGGTAATACCGGTATACACATACACGCCCAGAGAGGTAATACCGGTATACACATACATGTCCAGAGAGGTAATACCGGTATATACATACACGCCCAGAGAGGTAATACTGGTATACACATACATGTCCAGAGAGGTAATACCGGTATATACATACACGCCCAGAGAGGTAATACCGGTATACACATACATGTCCAGAGAGGTAATACCAGTATACACATACACGCCCAGAGAGGTAATACCGGTATACACATACACGCCCAGAGAGGTAATACCGGTATGAACATACATGTCCAGAGAGGTAATACCGGTATACACATACACACCCAGAGAGGTAATATTGGTATACACATACACGCCCAGAGAGGTAATACCGGTATTCACATACACGCCCAGAGAGGTAATACCGGTATACACATACACGCCCAGAGAGGTAATACCGGTATACACATACACGCCCAGAGAGGTAATACCGGTATACACATACACGCCCAGAGAGGTAATACCGGTATACACATACACACCCAGAGAGGTAATACCGGTATACACATACACTCCCAGAGAGGTAATACCGGTATTCACATACACGCCCAGAGAGGTAATACCGGTATACACATACACACCCAGAGAGGTAATACCGGTATTGTCAGGGTCGCCTAGACCTCCTGCCTAGCCATAGCTTCCTTGTCCACTGGGTGTGCTGCTGCCTTCTGTTGGCTCTAGGTTCCTCTGTCTCTCTGTCTTCTTGTTGCTCCTGTCTCTGTCCCTATAGCTTGCTTCCTGTCTGTTGCTTTTGCCTTTGCTTGAAGTCAGATTCCTGATGCACATGCTTCTGATATCCTGATCTGTTTTCTGTACCTGTACCATAGAAGTCTGTTCACAGTAAAAGCCCTTGCTGGTAATCTGGCTTGTCCCTGTTTGTTCCTGTTCTCAGTCCCTGCCCCCAGACCTGTCCTTGCTCCCCTGTCCTGTTCCAGTCTCCTCGTTGCTGACCTCTGCTTGTTACCTGACTTCGCTACCTGCCGCCTGCCTCGGACCTCTGCTTGTTTCCTGACTGCGCTGTCTGCCGCCTGCCTTGGACCCCTGCTTGTGACCCCTACTACGCTCGTGCTGTTCCGGCCACCGAGATCCTACCCGCCACAGGAATCTCCCGTGACAGAAAGCAAAGGCCACTTCTGGATCTCGCTGGAACAGATTCTCTGCTTTCCTGCCTCAGCAGACCCCATCCGCTTGGAGGAAGATAAGTACTTTTTTTTTTTTTTTTTTTAAATTCCAGTTGGGATCCTGAAGGTTTTGTTGCTGCAAAGGTTTCTGCAGGGTTTTTTGTGCCACTTTCTCCCTGAGAAGAATTCCCTTTTACAAAAAAAAAAAAAACCCTCCCTGCAGTACCTGTTTTTGCCATTTTCAGACTTTCATTACCTGGACAAGAATTGTCTCTGCATTGTGGGTGGGCCACTGCAGATTTTCAGACTCACATTTCTATTTAAGATGGTTACCTTGATTTACTGCTTTCCCTGGTTGGACCACTGCTGTTCACAGGGTCCCCATTTCAAAAGACAAAAGTGCTCCCATTATTTTGTTGCTGCATGCTTTGATTTTCTTGCATCTATAGTTTTTTATATGATTGGTTCTAAGGTTTCAGGTTTACCTGCTAGTTCCCCTAAAGTTTGTTTCTCTGCAACATATGATATCCCTACGCCTGATATCAAAGGTTTCAGAATTGACTGCAGGGTTCTCTGTCTGATATTCCTATGTCCGATGTCAAAAGTTTCAGATCTAACTACAAGTTTTCTCTGTATTAGTTTCCTGCTGTCTATGATATTTCTATGCCTGATATCTAAAGTTTCAGATTCAACTGCAGGTTTTCTTTGTCTATATGATATCCCTACGCCTGATGCCTAAAGATTTAGATGTAACTGCAGGTTCTCTCTGTCTGTATGATATCCCTATGCCTGATGCCTAAAGATTCAGATGTAACTACAGGTTTCTCTGTCTATGTTTTTTCCTTGCATTTATAAATCTCTGTGACTGATGCTAAAATCTCAAAAGGTCAGCTCTCCTATTCCTGTTGTTCATTCTAATGCTTCTGTTTTAAAAACACATTTCCTCTTTACTGGTTTCTTGGGAAGTGTGGTTTCCCCATGTCTGAAATGATGGCTCAAACTTAAACAGTCTTGAGCAGTAAATGTGAACACAGTACCACTGATTCTTCAGAACTTCTCAAAGCAAGGAAGAAGAAGAAAAAGAAGGGAGGCATTACTGCGGAAGTGGCAGAAGGAATTAAGAATGAAAATTTAACCCCAGAGTCTGCATTTGATGAAAGAGATATGCTGCAGCTTAAGGCAACTCACAGACGTATCCCAAGAATAGTGGAAGAGAAGAAAGATGCCCCTACTCAGACGCTTCAAGCTGCACAGAAAGCGATTGATTGTCTTTATGGACGTTTAGATAAGGAGCAAGAAACTAATTCTGCACTACAGAGCTGTCTATCCTCAGCAATTGCTAAGTGTGTTCTCCAGGAAAAAGAAAAGAACCAGTTGGAGAGTGACCTGGATGGCATGTCAGGTGAGCTGGAGAAGGCATATGCTGATGCTGCTGAAAATCGGCGCCTCGCTTCTAAAAGTAACGAATTCCTGGAAAGTTCTATGAAGGAAATTGACAGGCTAAATACAGAGCTTAAAGTCTCCCAGGAGGACATTTGTTACTTCAAAAAAGAGATGGAAGTCGATCGGGAGGAGAGATGCTACTTGAAAACAGAGATACGTTCGATGAGAGACGCCTCCGAAGAGTTAAATAGTAGGTTTGAAACTATAAACCAAATGAGTAAGAACTTCTCTGTCCAAGCCAGTGAAGGAGATAAAAGACTCCATGAATCAGAAGAGGAGAACAGACTATTGATAGAAGAAAAGTCAAGGATGCAATTAGCGCTGGAAAAAGCAGAGGGTGACTGGGAAAAAGAAAAATATCAGTTGGAGAATGACAGGTTGATCTTGTCAAGTAAGCTGGAGAAGGCCTATGCTGATTCTGCCCAGTACCAGACTTTCATGGCTCAAGTTGACGCAGCACTGGAAGCATCTCAGAAAGAGGATCACAGGCTCACTACAGAGCTGGTAAACACTAGGGTAAAATGGGGGGAGGGGAAGGGAAAGAGGACCCTCGCAACTGCTAAATGTATGTATTCTGTGGTGCTGCTATCTGGGGTGAATGATAGACTGATAATGTGGATAGAATAGAACCCCAATGGAGAGCACTCAGCAGATGCACAATATACAGGGGACAGGAATAAGGGTATGTGCAATGATGAGTGTAATGTGCTCGTTAAAAAAAACCTTTATTAGAGTCTTAACTCAAAGTTAAAATACGAACGCTAAATACCAAGATGAGTGAGACTCATATGAGCCAAAAAAGCGCAGCGAAAGTAAAATATATATATACCAGGTCTCACGTATAGAGTGTGGGCTAGTACCCCTGATGATATGTGCAGGGTACAGCTAGGTGGTATCAGAGCCCCATTGGAATCTGTGAGAGTAGTGTTCAAACACAGGCACAGCCACTGATGGCTATATATATACAGGTTCTTGGTAGTGGTGAGTATGATAATAGTCTCAGTCACACGGTATACACAGGTAGGTACACCAGATGGGTATGCGTATAATATACACGGTGGAGTATGACAGGTAAGTATACCAGCTTCTGTGCTCACACAGGGGTAGACCATTCAAGTTAGGAGCTCAAAGTGGTCGTGGATGTTATAATATATATCGATCACGCAGTGTGCACAGGTAAGTACACCAAATATATATTTCTGCAGTATGCACAGATGGGCACGTCAAATGAGCTCACGACACAGCTTGCCAAAAAGGAGGAGAGAGAGAAGGTGTCCGTCTGTCAAGTGGCTGGCCTGACACAGCGCTATGAGGTCAAAATGGTCGATGCCGGCAAATTATTGGACCACACAGCCCGTGATAAGGTCCGGCTGCAGCTGGAGCTGGACAATGCCCGGGAGGAGTACCGGCAGCTGCAGATCAGAAATGAAGAAGATTTAAGCTTTACTCTGAGTCAGCTGGGAGATATGGAGTCGTGACTCAACTCCAAAGAAGCCGAACTGACAACTGCATTAAGTGTGAAAAGAAGTGCAGAAGGACAGCTTCAAGAGCTGAAAAATCAAATAGCTGGTCTTAATGAGATTTTAGGTGATACCACGAAACGGCAGTCACAAAAGGAGACCATGGAGCGTGAATTCTATGTTCCCACTTACCCATTTGAAAAGTCTGCACCCGTCCTTGATGCCCACATTCCTGATGTCCATGCCTCTGCAATGGAGTTGAACGTATCCATTGGGAAGTTCCAGATTTCAAAACTAAAAGAGATATATTGGTCACAAAAAGAGACCACGAAGAGTGAACTCTGTGTCCCCACTGACTCATGTAGAAAGGCTGCACCCGTCTTTGATGCCCACGTTTCTGATGTCTCTGCCCCTGCATTTGGGTTGAACGCACCCATTCGGAGGTTCCTTGCAGCACACAATATACCTGTGGAGTACCCTCTGCCCGCTGACAAACCACCAGAGGTGGGTCACCTTGAGTCCACTTTTCATCAAGGCCTCCGGGAAGAGCCTGGAGGATCGTCCGGAGAACGCTCTCGAGAGGGGGGAGTAATGTCAGGGTCGCCTAGACCTCCTGCCTAGCCATAGCTTCCTTGTCCACTGGGTGTGCTGCTGCCTTCTGTTGGCTCTAGGTTCCTCTGTCTCTCTGTCTTCTTGTTGCTCCTGTCTCTGTCCTTATAGCTTGCTTCCTGTCTGTTGCTTTTGCCTTTGCTTGAAGTCAGATTCCTGATGCACATGCTTCTGATATCCTGATCTGTTTTCTGTACCTGTACCATAGAAGTCTGTTCACAGTAAAAGTCCTTTTGGTAATCTGGCTTGTCCCTGTTTGTTCCTGTTCTCAGTCCC
>NW_027454816.1:52500-58661 GCF_040206685.1 Ascaphus truei
CCACGTGGGGAGTGGGGGGGGGGGAGGGATGCGGGAGATTCTGGGTTGCTGGGGGGAACAGGCAGCGCAAATGGCAGGACACTGCTTGCCCTGTGCACGCGCGCCGGGACCACAGGATTTGCCGCCATTTTTTTTAACTTTTTTTTTAACCCAATCAGGGAGGGGGATTATTTATTTAAAAAAAAAAAAAAATTGGCACGAGCAGGGGAATTCATTGAGCTGCAGCACGGGTCACCAGCTGCCTAAATCCACTCGCAACGGGCGACAGATTATCATTATTTGTCGAGCACTGCACATACATGTCCAGAGAGGTAATACCGGTATACACATACACGCCCAGTATTACCTCTCATTTTTTTACTGGACAGTGTCCAAATACAGGATAGTTCAGTGCAATACTGGACACCTGGAAACCCTAACAACACACAGGCTGGGTACAGTAGGGTTTATGTACCCTAAGTTAAGATGGCCGCTGGCCTCTGGCCTCATGGGAGATTCTAGTTCCTACTGCCCTGGGCCTGAACTTGACTCCTCTGTGTTGCCCCTACAGGTCTGTGGGGAGTATTGTGGGAGGGAATCTTGACAAAGGCAATGGGTATAGAAGACACAATTTGTCAGACTTCTTAAAACAGATTCTGGCCATCAAATCACAATCTTACTGTCTTTCAAATGTGATTTTTGCACATTATTCTGAATTTTTCCTGTTTTTTAAAGTAAACCACAAAGCTAGAGCCGGAGCATTTACATATAATTACCTGAGGGGACCCAGGGTAAAACACGGCAGAATTTTCTAACAGGCAGGAAGCCAAAAGTTAGAGACGTGTGAATTTTTATTGCGAATTTGGGTCTGCATCGGATCGTCCAGTTCCTTTGGTCCGGGGATTTCAGCGGATCAATCTCAAAAAGGGCGATTCGCGTTTTGCGGATTTTTTATTATTATTGACACACTCTGCGGATTCTGCAATTCATGGACGGATTTGTAGAAGCCAATACGCAGATCCTCAAGAAGCCGCCAACGGGGTCGCTGAATACACGGGATTGGATTCTACAAATCCGTCCACGGGTTGTATCCAATGGCGGATTTTGAGGAATCCGCCCGGATTGAAACCGTCCAAATCCGTTTGCAGATTTTACCCCGCGAAGCGGATTTGGGGGGTAACATCAGCGAAAATCTGGGGAAACAGATTTTGGGCAATTCGCTCCTCTCTACTAAAAGCGACATGCACAGCGATGTCACCTGACCGCAACTGGTCCAGAAAGACCAAACAGGGTCGTTCATGGAAATAAAAATTAAAGAGCTCAATGGGGGGGTTTTCATTGTGAAGGATGGGGCTGGTTTTGGATTTTATTTTTAAACATCCCTCTTTGAGTGCATATATGTGTCAGTTCCCACCCCAAACTTTGTTTAAAAGCAGTTACAGGTGCGCCGACGAGTATTCTAAAACTTGCCTTAAACTTGCCTTGGAAAATCTGGGGCTATCACCAACAAGATCCAGGTACATGCTGGGTACATGCTGCAAACATTTCAGTGACATTTCTGCAGAGACTAATGGCCCATCGGATTAACACAGCAGGGGTCCCTGGCAGTCCCATTCAGTTTGAATGGGACTGCCAGGGACCCCCGCTGTTAATTCGATGGGCCATTAGTCTGTCTGCAGAAATGTTGCAGCATGTACCCAGGATGTACCTGGGTCTTGTTGGTGATTGCCCCAGATTTGTTTTAGAATACTCGTCGGCACTACAGTACAACTCTGCATGGTGATGACAGGATGGAAGGGTAACCTGCGTGGGAAGTATTGATTCATCATTCATCTGGCAAGTGCCGTACAGGTAGAAGTGTAGTGACTTGAGATGGGAGAATTTTTGGGGGGGTTCGGAACGTCCGGCTTGTTCGATCCGTGAATTTCCTCGATTCAACCTCAAAAAGATTCACCTTTTCCGGATGTATTTTATCACCGACAATCCAATCCGCGGATTCAGCACTGAAGCTGGAACAATCCGTCGACGGATTTTGAATGGAAAGCTCGGGAAATTCCGCGAAACGGATTTCTGGTAGTAAGCTCTGCGCATAACTAGCCCATTCATTGAGGCGCTTCCAATTCTACGCTTTTCACATTGGGTTTAGCTACAGAATTGGAATAGCAATTCATTTATAAATTAACTGTGAGTGATAAGATAGCAATTACCCTACAAGAAAAAAATGATTTGTTCGCTAAATATATATTATTGGCAGTCGCTGCCTTTTTGAGTTTATTATGGCTTTATTCCTAAAATTGAATTATAATCTGCTGGGTACAGAAAAGAATAGGTCTCCATGTGGTTATTTAGAGGCCATGTACAATCCCCGGCAATTCATTTAGTGCAGGGGCGGCTGGTACAGCAATCAAATTAGGCCATTGGAATCTTGAAAGAAAACATCTAATTTATGCTGTGGGTACCAAAGAAAGAGATGGAAGGGTTGTAAATAATCAGGTTTCATGGCAGAGAGATCAATGAAAGTGAAGGATTTAATAGATATATTCTCATAATTGAAATTTGTGAGAGAGCATGAAATAACAATGTGTAACGCATGCAGGGCTGGAGACCCCATCGTTCTGCAGATTCTTATTGGTGTCAATTGGAGATAGAGGGCCATGTTCACTAAACGTTACTAAGCCGTAAAGGAACCCTAGATCCCTTTCAAATTGCATAGCGTCGTCATCTTTATACTCTGTTAAAATGGAGTTTATATCGCTCAGGGTTAAAAAAAAATTAAAAAAAAAAAAAAATGGAGTTTTACAGCAATTTTATGACAAGTCCTCAACAAAATGTTACAGATTGCGGTATTTTAAGGTGAGCAATGATGTTAATTAAGAGTTAATTAGATCTAATGGAGGAGGGTAACATTATATTTCTACTTTAGGGTTATGTTATATACATTTTTGCAAACCCTATGGTAAAAAAACGCATTAATCCCTTTGAAGGATTAATCCCTATGAACCCCCAAAGGGGTTAATATCAAAGTCAAACGACATTAGCTGCCCTCCTTGGTTACCTAAGAAGCTCGTAAAACATTTCCATGCGATGCTTTTCTAACAGCTAAGGCAAACAAGGTGTTAACCTCGACTACCAACCTCACAGGGGACTTACTCACCTTTCCTGGGGCAACTAGCCCTCATAACAAACGTCACTAGCCCCTTGTAGAGTAAGGCCAATAGTCCCAGTAGCCAATAGTGTGAATACGGGTTCAAGTCTCAGCACAGAGAATGTTAAAAGTCATGATTACCAACCCCAGACGAAAGCAGATCCCACATTGTCCATACGCCTGAACCCCCAAACACTGAGTGTCCTGAGAAATGGTTATGACATATTTTAAGACCAACAAATTGCTGTAGGTCATTGGGACACATTAGGTTTGTTTTAAAGCTGCAGTTCAGTCTTTTTTTTTTTTTTTATGCATTTTTTTACTTCAATAGTTTCATGTGTGCAATCTCTAATTACCTAAAGAACTGTATAGCTGCCAGTCAATTCGTTCTCCATGTATTGATAGGTCGAAATTTGGTGACATAATTAGTGAAGGGATCTGTTTATATTCTGCTTGTCTGTCAGTGGAAGCTCATGAATATTCATGAGCAATTCTGCACTGACTTGTGCTAGAGGGAGGGCAGGGCTGACAAAGGGGTGTGCCAGGGCTTGTGACAGGACATGAAGGGGCAGTGCCTTAGCAAATGGCTGTTAAAATAGAATACAAGAAAATTGGTCTTTCAGAGTTGTTTTTTAAAAACAGAAAATGCTAAAAGTATTTTTTCTTACTACAGAACTGATTTATTAAAAAAAACACACATGCAGGATATTGACTGAACTGCAGCTTTAATGGGCACCTTCTCTGCTGCCAAATTCCATGTTTCTTTGTGACTTTTTAACTCAAAGCTTTCTGGGGTCTGTAGCCACGTTAAAAAAAGAGGATTTAAAAACTCAACTGGCTCAATGTGTTCCTGTGACCTGGTGCCAATTGTTCCTCTTGACTTTATGGGGCTAATGTAGATGACCATGCTGTGTATATTTGCCCTTTATGGTCTGCTGTAAGGGGAGCTCCAGCCATAACTTCAGCCAGATCTGACATTTCCATTAACCATCCTATTTTCAAAAACCTGTCCTGGATAGTTAGCTCGGGGAGATCAGGAGTTGGGTGGCAGTCACGCAGTACAGCCCATACAAGAGGCTAATTGAGGACAAAGCTGACCTGATGGCTAATGACACACATAAGGATAATTCATTTAAAAACTTTATAAAAAAGTGCAGAGAGGATGCTGAACCACAACAGGGCAAGGAGCGACAATTAGCTGTAATCGGGGCTACTCGTTGGTCTTCAAAGACATCTGATTGTTTTCTGGCTCAGGCATAACAAGGCAGATACTTAGTAAGCAGGTTGATTTATTTATGTTTGTCGGTACATTGCGATAGAGTTAGATTTCATTGATCTCTATCCTTGTGTAGCCCTCGTGTCAAACCGCTGACACTGTAACACACCCAGCATCCCCACTCTCTGTGTGTGTACAGGCCACTCATGCTTGCCTGCTTGGGGAGTTGGATTAGCGAGTAGGGTATCCATAAATCCTTTAGCTCTTTAGGGATTAGAAAAATAATGCTTTGCTATACGCTGCTCACTCCTCCTGCACTGAAGGAGTGAACATTGATGGTAGGAAAGGACTCCGTTCTATCCTTTCTTAACATGTTATAGTGTATTTGAATTCCATCACGAACACTCCGGAGAGTCATACACTTCGTGAGAATCCAGTCTCTCAATCTGTACTGGCTCCTTGTTGCAATTGGTAGATGGAGTGCACTCAGTTAATTCCAGACGTCTGCCACGAGTGCTCCATACATTTTTTTTCTATCCTGAGAAATACCTCCCAAAATAGGTACAACCAGTGCAAAAAATTAACATTTATTTTAAAATATTTGACATTTCGGCCTTTGTCAAGAACAATCAAAAAGAACAGAAGGGCTGAAACACTGAATATTTAGAAGTACATTTTCACATTTTGCACAAGTCCACTGGTTGGGCCACTAATTTCTCACAGTATTTTAAGGCTGGATCCTTGTTTAACACTTTCAATGCTGGATGGGACAGCTGTGCATTATAATGCCATTATATGCAGACTCTTTCAGTGCTGATAAAGCAGCAATATCAACATCATGCGTAAAAGCTATTTCCCAAAGCTCCATCCCACACATTTGGGTGCTTGACATCCAGCAGTTTGGCAGAAGTAACATGCACAGGGAGATAATGATTGTTTCTTATGGATGGGGATAGAGAGAATGTCACAAAATTGGTGCAATGTAAAGAAATAAATCAGGGAAGAAAATACCTGGGGTGTAATTACACATTACGGCAGAAACCGCGTGTCTCCTCCTACTCTTCCACACACCAACCTCCAGCACACATGCAGAGTTCCTGCGGTTGCCATGACACTGTCACAGGAGATGTAACTGAACAAGCTGTAATTAGTGATACAAAATTAGCTATCCTCTTCAGCAATGGCTCACACCAGCTCTCATTCCTAAATATACGAACACCAGGACTGATAACCCATTCACTTCCAACTGTGCCAGAATGCTATGCAAGGCCCTTGGGCAATTAAGGAGTTAAGATAGGAGAGTGTAACTTGGTAGAGGGGTCTTGAAATCAAGCCATCTTGAAATCAATAAAATGGAAGTGGGGGTGCATTATGGTGGTGGTGGCGGGAATCCTAAGAGACGCCACAGAAATACATCAAAGAAAAATCCCGTGGCATCCTTTGACATTTTGAATCGTTTTACAGAGAAAGTGCACAACGTTTTGGGGAATAGCCTTCGCCAGGTACCGAAAATAGTGTCCTATGCTGCACCTCGCAAAGTGCATTCCCCCAAAACATTGTGCATTCATTATGCAAAATAAAACAATTTCAAAGTGACTATGCTGAACTGTGTTTGAGTGCCACAGGATTTCTATACTGCATCATCTTATCCTGTTTGGCTGAACAAAAAAAGGACTCTCTCCTGGGCAGGATGGGTATTATTATACATGTCTGTTCTTACCATGTTGAGTGGGTGGAAAGGACAGAGGCCATAAAAGAAAACCAAATGTGTGTTGGCAGGGCAGATGCCCCCATAGTACCCTCCACATTTTAAGGAAGACC
>NW_027454817.1:0-2500 GCF_040206685.1 Ascaphus truei
ATCGCCATGTCATTGGTAACATCAAGCAGGTTTCTGCGCATGCGTGATCCAAACCTAGTCCTGTGATCCCGGGAGCAGATCAGGTAATTACTCTTATCCCTCTTATCATTGTACCTTCCCTCCCTATAACTGTGTAATAAAGGGCACAGTGAGGGGGGAGAGAGAGGCACAGTGAGGTGGGAGAGGGGAGAGAGAGGCACAGTGAGGTGGGGGAGGGTAGAGAGAGGCACAGTGAGGTGGGGGGAGGGGAGAGAGAGGCACAGTGAGGTGGGGGAGGGGAGAGAGGCACAGTGGGGGGGGAGAGAGGCACAGTGGGGGGGGAGAGAGGCACAGTGGGGGGGGAGAGAGGCACAGTGGGGGGGGGGAGAGAGGCACAGTGGGGGGGGGGAGAGAGGCACAGTGGGGGGGGGAGAGAGGCACAGTGGGGGGGGAGAGAGAGGCACAGTGGGGGGAGAGAGGCACAGTGGGGGGGAGAGAGGCACAGTGGGGGGGGGGAGAGAGGCACAGTGGGGGGGGGAGAGGCACAGTGGGGGGGGGGGAGAGGCACAGTGGGGGGGGGGAGAGAGGCACAGTGGGGGGGGGGGAGAGAGGCACAGTGGGGGGGGGGGAGAGAGGCACAGCGGGGGGGGGGGGAAGAGAGGCACAGCGGGTGGGGGGGGAAGAGAGGCACAGCGATGGGGGGGGAAGAGAGTCACAGCGATGGGGGGGAAGAGAGTCACAGCGAGGGGGGGAGAGAGGCACAGCGGGGGGGGGGGAGAGAGGCACAGCGGGGGGGGGAGAGGCACAGCGGGGGGGGGGGGAGAGGCACAGCGGGGGGGGGAGAGGCACAGTGGGGGGGGGGAGAGGCACAGTGGGGGGGGGGGAGAGGCACAGTGGGGGGGGGGAGAGGCACAGTGGGGGGGGGAGAGAGGCACAGTGGGGGGGGGGGAGAGAGGCACAGTGGGGGGGGGGGAGAGAGGCACAGTGGGGGGGGGGGGAGAGAGGCACAGTGGGGGGGGGGGGAGAGAGGCACAGTGGGGGGGGGGAGAGAGGCACAGTGGGGGGGGGGGAGAGAGGCACAGTGGGGGGGGGAGAGAGGCACAGTGGGGGAGGGAGAGAGGCACAGTGGGGGGGGGGGGAGAGAGGCACAGTGAGGGGGGGGGGGGAGAGAGGCACAGTGGGGGGGGGGGAGAGAGGCACAGTGGGGGGGGGGGAGAGAGGCACAGTGGGGGGGGGGGAGAGAGGCACAGTGGGGGGGGGGGGAGAGAGGGCACAGTGGGGGGGGGAGAGAGGCACAGTGGGGGGGGGGGAGAGAGGCACAGTGGGGGAGGGAGAGAGGCACAGTGGGGGGGGGGGAGAGGCACAGTGGGGGGGGGGGAGAGAGGCACAGTGGGGGGGGAGAGAGGCACAGTGGGGGGGGGGGGAAGGGGGAAGAGAGGCACAGTGGGGGGGGGGGAAGAGAGGCACAGTGGGGGGGGGGAGAGAGGCACAGTGGGGGGGGGGGAGAGAGGCACAGTGGGGGGGGGGGGAGAGAGGCACAGTGGGGGGGGAGAGGCACAGTGGGGGGGGAGAGAGAGGCACAGTGGGGGGGGAGAGAGGCACAGTGGGGGGGAGAGAGAGGCACAGTGGGGGGGAGAGAGAGGCACAGTGAGGGGGGGAGAGAGAGGCACAGTGAGGGGGGAGAGAGAGGCACAGTGGGGGGGGGGAGAGAGGCACAGTGAGGTGGGGGGGTTAGAGAGAGGGGCACAGTGAGGTGCAGAGAGAGAGGGCACAATGAGGCACGGAGAGAGAGAGGCACAGTGAGGCGCAGAGAGAGAGGGCACAGTGAGGCGCGGAGAGAGAGGGGCACAGTGAGGCGCGGAGAGAGAGGGGCACAGTGAGGCGCGGAGAGAGAGGGGCACAGTGAGGCGCGGAGAGAGAGGGGCACAATGAGGGGTAGAGAGGGGGCACAGTGAGGGGGAGAGAGGGGCACAGTGAGGGGGGAGAGGGGCACAGTGAGGTGCAGAGAGAGGGGCACAGTGAGGGGGAGAGAGAGGGGCACAGTGAGGGGGAGAGAGAGGGGCACAGTGAGGGGGAGAGGGGGAGAGAGAGGGCACAGTGAGGGGGAGAGAGAGGGCGCAGAGAGAGGGGCACAGTGATGTGCAGAGAGAGAGGGGCACAATGAGGGGGAGAGGGCAGAATGAGGGGGGGAGAGAGGGGCACAGTGAGGGGGAGACAGATGGGCACAGTGAGGGGGAGAGAGAGGGGCACAGTGAGGGGGAGAGAGAGGGCACAGTGAGGTGCGGAGAGAGGGGCACAGTGAGGGGGGAGAGAGGGGCACAGTGAGGGGGGAGAGAGGGGCACAGTGAGGGGGAGAGATGGGCGCAGTGAGGGGGGAGAGATGGGCGCAGTGAGGGGGAGAGAGATGGGCACAGTGAGGGTGAGAGGGGCACAGTGAGTGGGAGAGAGAGGGCACAGTGAGTGGGAGAGAGAGGGGCACAGTGAAGTAGAGAAAAAAAATTATTATGAATGTAGATTAAAT
>NW_027454817.1:7500-58544 GCF_040206685.1 Ascaphus truei
TGATCCTGTGAGCTTGGAACGGGAATAATTACAGAAGTCTCTGGTAAGTCTCATTACTCTTTCCCTCATAGCAGCAGCTTCTGTGTCTGTATTATATGCAGAGCAGCGTGTGTATCTGTATTATACAAAGAGCAGTGTGTATCTGTATTATACACAGAGCAGTGTGTATATGTATTATACGCAGAGCACGTGTGTATCTGTATTATACGCAGAGCACGTGTGTATCTGTATTATACGCAGAGCACGTGTGTATCTGTATTATACGCAGAGCACGTGTGTATCTGTATTATACGCAGAGCACGTGTGTATCTGTATTATACGCAGAGCAGCGTGTATCTGTATTATACACAGAACAATGTGTATGTGTATTATACGCAGAGCAGTGTGTGTATCTGTATTATACACAGAGCAGCTTCTGTATCTGTATTATACGCAGAGCAGCGTGTGTATCTGTATTATACGCAGAGCAGCGGTGTGTATCTGTATTTTACGCAGATCAGCGTGTGTATCTGTATTATACGCAGAGCAGCGTGTGTATCTGTATTATACGCAGAGCAGCGTGTGTATCTGTATTATACGCAGAGCAGCGTGTGTATCTGTATTATACGCAGAGCAGCGTGTGTATCTGTATTATACGCAGAGCAGCGTGTGTATCTGTATTATACACAGAGCAGCATGTGTATCTGTATTATACACAGAGCAGCGTGTGTATCTGTATTATACACAGAGCAGCGTGTGTATCTGTATTAGTCAGAGCCGTATATATCTGTATTATACGCAGAGCAGCGTGTGTATCTGTATTATACGCAGAGCAGCGTGTGTATCTGTAACCAAATATAATAATGTTGCACAATCAATGTATGAAGCATTGTGATAAAGTGCACTATTAAATATGTGGGCACAAATAGTGCCTATTAGGTGAATTAAATACTTATAAAAATGTGCAAGTGAATATAAACCCCAAACTAAAAATAAAAACTATATATAAGTAAAAAATAAACAAAAAAACAGTCCCGTAAAATCAAAGAGAGGTTTTCTTCCTGAATGAAATTCCAGCAAATGAAAGGGGTCACGGCTGCTTCCAATGGGAGGAACCACATCCGAAAGGGAACCAGAAAGAAAGCGCATACCCCATAGCGTAAAATAATACAACTCTTTAATAAAAAGAAGGGGGAGGGAAACAAGTGCACTCACAAGGGATGGGATTGAAAAGGAGTTTGTGATATAATCACCAGCCAGCAATCCCATCGGTATAGAGCCTCAGTCCTGGCAATCCTCTCATGAGGGATAGTAGAGCAGAGCAGGACCCGGCCTCGTCGAGCTCGTTGCGTGATGACGTAATGCCATAGCCCTAACGCGTTTCATCACACAAGATGGCGACTTCAGAGGATGATGAAAAAATGTTCTTGAGCAGCTTTAAATAGGCAGTCGGTGCCTAGCAACAGCATACCAAGCAATAATAGGGTGATAGACCCTTAGTGTGCTGGTCTAGCAACAATTGCCTAGTAAGTCCAGGAAACCTCAGACATCTATGCAAAAATATACAATAACTGCTAAATACATAAAACATATTGTGAATAATAAAACCACTAAGGGAACAATGACCATACCAGTTTACCTGGAAATGGTAGGGCTCCGGTGCAACTGCGCATGACAGACTTGAAAAAACTCCCGGATGATCTTCAACAAACTTTATTGCACATCACAAACTGGGGCTACACCACGATCTCCCCCTCTAAGTGTTTCACCATCTAGGATAGGGCTTCGTCGACTAGTTCCCGTCCCCAACCCCACCCCAAGTCCCGCCCCCAACCTCACTTTAATATAAAATATATAAATAAAATACATTTAATAAATTCCTAGTCAGAACATTCGTTTTTGACATAAATGTATTTATTGTTTTACATTATACTACTGTGTGTGTGTGTGTGTGTGTGTGTGTGTGTGTGTGTGTGTGTGTGTGTGTGTGTGTGTGATCTAGAAATAAAAGCCAGGTGTGAATGACTAGTTTCCTGAACCCCTTAACCAGTGTCTTGACGTCCCCGCTTCACAATATCTAAAGCAGCAATCCCGCCTGGGATCTTACCTGAGCCGCAGTCCCTCAATGTCCAGGTACCTTCATTCCAGCAATCTTATACATTGGAGGGGAGGTATTCCCTACCTGTCTTCTGGGTTAGGGGGGTTCCGATCTTTCCTGTGTGAAGCTTGAGTCAGATCTGGAAGAAAGCAGTATAAGTTATTTCGGTGTAGTATAGGGCAGTTAAGATATACAGGGTAAATAAGATATCCAGATCAAGAGTGAGAGACAGAGAGAGTGTGGGGGAGAGAGAAGGAGAGAGCGTGGGGGAGAGAGACAGAGAGAGCGTGGGGGAGAGAGACAGAGAGAGCGTGGGGGAGAGAGACAGAGAGAGCGTGGGGGAGAGAGACAGAGAGAGCGTGGGGGAGAGAGACAGAGAGAGCGTGGGGGAGAGAGACAGAGAGAGCGTGGGGAAGAGAGACAGAGAGAGCGTGGGGGAGAGAGACAGAGAGAGCGTGGGGGAGAGAGACAGAGAGAGCGTGGGGGAGAGAGACAGAGAGAGCATGGGGGAGAGAGACAGAGAGAGCGTGGGGGGGGAGAGAGAGAGAGCATGGGGGAGATTGACAGAGAGAGCGTAGGGGAGAGAGACAGGGAGAGTGTAGAGGAGAGAGACAGGGAGGGGAGAGAGAGAGGAGATAGGGGGGGGGACTGACTGATGGGGGGGAACTGGGTGAGGAGATGGTGACTGACTGGGTGACTTTGACTGACTAGGTGGGGGGGGTGAATGACTGGGGGGGTACCTCTGGTGACACACACACACACACACACACACACACACACACACACACACACACACACCCATATAGACACACACACACACCCATATAGACACACACACACACCCATATAGACACACACACACACATATACACACACACACACACACACCCATGCACACACACACACACACACACATACATCCATATACACACACACACACACCCATATACACACACATACACACACACACACCCATATACACACGCACACACACCCATATACACACACCCACACACACACACACACACACACACCCATAAACACACACACCCATATACACACACTCCCATATACACACACTCCCATATACACACACACACACTCCCATATACACACACTCTCACTCTGACGCTACACAGACGAGGGGGGGGTCGGAACAGAGGAAAGGCCGCGACCAGCACCACCACCCGCTCCCCCCCCTCCTCCCGCGCAGACAGCGGGAGCGCCGGGGACAGCGGTGGGGGGAAGAAACCCCCTGTTACCACCTCCATGCAGGCAGTAGGAGCACCGGGCACGTGGGGGGGGGGGGATCAGAGGGAAGTGGGGACCTGAGGGACATCCCCGCTCCCATCTCCTGCCCCGCGGGCTGACACGCAGTGACAGGGGGATGCGGGAACCGGAGGTACTGTGACGGGGGGAGCGCCGGGGACAGGGGGTAAGGCACAGATGATACTTACTGTGTCCTCCATGGGATAAAAAAGAATGGCCGCTCGTTGGGGGCGGGCTCATATAGAGCCTGGCCGCGCACCCACAAAGCCTGGGAGCGCGCGCCAATCAGCTGTCAGGTAGGGGGAGTTATTATTTTTTTTTTTCAGCGCGAGCAGGGAAATTTAAAAAAACAAACACGTGTGCTGCTTGGGCCAATATTTACTCGCCTGGAGGTTAAATCCACCCGCCCCGGGCGTGTAAATGTATAGGATTGTCGAACACATATATATATATATATATATAGATATATATATATATATATCTATATATATATATATATATATACATTTCATAATTCAAAACATGCATTCTGAATAAAATATGCACATAATATCCCACAATAAATGCAAAAGGGTACAGAGATCACAGCTGGCAAACAGTGGATGACTCATTGTATGTCAGAAAAGACAGAGGAGGAAGGATATGAAAAGCACTAGACTAGGGTACTCGTGTCATACTCACTGTAGCCACTAGGGGCCAAAGTGCTGATCTGGTAGATCCAAAAAGATTCCCTTCTGCATAGGGACTTAAATCTGTCACACCCCAATGTTAAAGGAGAAATAGGTTCTAATCCCATAACTTTTAATGACAGAGGATCCTTATTGTGTATGGCAGAAAAGTGTCTGGAAACACTGTTATTGCCATTAATGACATTCCGTCGATGTTCAAGAAATCGTGTGCTTAAAGTACATGTGGTGGGGGCCACAACTACACAAAAGCATATACACAACAAAGGTACCCAGACAATTAATATTGCCCCTTACTTTAAATGTAGTTCCTTTTTTGAAAGATGAGAAGCCGGAATCAATAACCAGATTTCTGCGCGTGATGCAGCGACCTCTGCCACACCTATGGTTCCCAAAGGAAGACACAGGCCGCAGAGGCAGGGGCACGACATTTCCTCATTTTACTAGGAGCCAATACTCCTTTGATACTTCGGCTTTCTTGTAAATAATAGAAGCCCTCTTTGGCAGTGTGGACCCGAGAGAAGGATCACACACAAGAATATTCCAGTGCTTGTTCAGAATCTTCTGAATGGACTTGTCACGGGGACCAGATACTTTTTACACCATTTATGAATTACCATGATCATATACTGTATTAGGCAAAATAAGGTAGTAAAAACAAATTGTTTATTTTGGTAAACCCACATACAAGAAGAATTACACAATAAACAGTTAAAAATAAGATAATTCCCTCCCCCCCCTCCCCACCCCCCCCTGTTTACCCTACGCGTAGCTTAGAGATGTTTGTTTGTCTGTATGTCCCCCCCAGTCTGTCCTGTGCATAGCTAGAATACATGGACACTGGATTTTGTTCTGATTTTGTGATGGATAACAATGTATGCAATGCCTGATGTACATGTGACCTTCTAATAAAACTTAAGTTGAAAAAAAAAAAAAAAAAAATACACCGCCTGGGGGTCTAGGGGAAAAATCTAGGTTTTGCCAGGTGCAGGGCGCCCGCTTGGATGAGCTTACCCTGACCGGGATATACACCCTGTTCTCCTGGTCCTATTTTCAGCTTTAGGTCCCAGCCGGAACCGCTACGTTCAATTCTCAGAACTTGGTCATCGCGTCTGACTTAGTCATTGCGAGGCTCTTTCCTAGCTTCAAAACAAAGGCCGTTGCTCTGTCATTCACAACAAAGCAACTTTGAAAAGCCCGCCTTACAGTAGCTTCGTCGACACAAGTCACTAGATGGTCTGGTTCTCTGCCTCGACCATCTCCTTACATACACTCCGCTAAGCTATCCTTTGCATGGAGGTAGGATGAGTGACCAATCAGCGTGGGAACCCTATCCCACTAGTCCAGGGGTCTCCAAACTCGGTCCTCTAGAGCCGCACACAGGCCAGCTTTTATGGATATCCCTGTTTCAGCACAGGTAGCTCAATCAGTGGCCCAGTCAAGCATTGAGCCACTGATTGAGCCACCTGCGCTGAAACAGGGATATCCATAAAAGCTGGCCTGTGTGCGGCTCTTGAGGACTGAGTTTGGAGACCCCTGCACTAGCCAATAGAAACAGGGGCCCATCTCTTGGCTGACATCAGAGGAGGGGCGTGTCAAGCCAGCTCGGGATGCCCCATGGGCAGGACATATGAATCGACCAATGGGAAATGCGACGACATTCTGCTGCTTCCCATGGTCAACCCATTGCCACCTACTGGGCAGGTTCCACGAAGTCTGGCAGACCAGAGGGTGCTCCCCGCAGGGGGTCTCTGTTCTCCGGACTCAGTACGACGCCCTGCCCCGTCCACTTAGCACCCCAACACTTCTCAACATCCCGTCTCCTGTTTGAACTGCGGACTCTATGCAGACTTGCTGGCACCTTAAGCAGATGCCCTGGCTGACTGCATAGAGCCTTATAATAAATGTATGAAGTACACAAAACATATTTTAATATAAGGGGGACCTTCGGGGGACTCATGACTGTAAGGGATATAGGACTGAGATATCGGGGCTCGAAAACCAGGAGTCTAGGGGACACGGGGCAGCCCCGGTGTAATTCCACTCATGAACCGGCAAATCATGCCTGCTCGCTGGGTAGAATTTAAGTACTACCGATAGATCTGGTCCCCAAACTCCTGCAAACAAAATAATTGCATTCTTACCCAAATATCCCACTTAAAACTTACACACAGCAAGTTTCATGAGTCTGGGGTAAAGGGAACAAGGAAAGTGGAGAAGCCGGGGTCACTTTAACTTTTCATACAAAGATACCTGGTCCCTGACTTATAGTGCTAGGTAGCTGCTAGGGACCCAAGGGCAACCAAGGGCTTAACTTTTATTGTATAGTCGGTTACCCTTGCCCGTCACAGGACTTATCCTGTATGATTGATTAAATGTAGTAATTAACTCTGGATCCCTGAAGCTTTTACTCCCTTGACTCTGGTTATAATCAGAATTTTGCTTCCTAATTATTTTGGCCCTGGAATCGTCCAATAAGGCAGATCGGTCCATAGCTTGGCCCTTACTCAGGGAGTCCAGGACCAATTGTCCATCATAACCCTTATCTGTAAACTTCTTACTCAAAGCTTTAGATTGTGAAAGAAAGTTCCTCTCACGAGAACAATTTCTCCTGATGCTGTGAAATTGGCCGAGAGGGACATTATTTAACCATTTTCTATGAAGGTGCTCCGTGTGTTTTTGGCTGCGAGATTTTGAATCCCCTCTAATCAAGGACTTTCCTTTAATTTGAGACTTTGCTGAATTGAGTCCTCAGCGGACCTGCTCTACTATCCCTCATGAGAGGACTGCCAGGACTGAGGTTCTATACCGATGGGATTGCTGGCTGGTTATTATATCACAAACTCCTTTTAAATTCCTTCCCTTGTGAGTGCACTTGTTTCCCTCCCCCTTCTTTTTATTAAAGGGTTGTACTCTTTTACGCTATGAGGCCATGCCCTTTCTTTTCTTTACTTATACACACAAACACATATATATATGCAGACAAAGAAAAAACTGCGCCCCTGAGGTACTGCTTCTTTTAACACTTAGATGGCTTGTATCCAAATAGCTATTTAAATGTCAGCAGTATTTAATAAATAAGGAATGAAAAAATAAATTTTTAATTAAAATACACAAAAATAAAAAACAATATAAAACTAAATATTATAAAACTAAATTAGTGTGAGCTAGTGACTAAATGGTTCAAAAAAAATATATATAAATATATTTAAAAATATTGCAACCAATGAATATCACCAAAAAATATAAAAATCAATAAAAAACCATATAAAAAACCATATGAAAAAAGAGTCCTGTATATAATTAGAAAAATAAATGATGGCCCATGAATCTGGATCAAGCTGCTCTCTGCAAGGACCAACGACCTCCCAGTAGATCTGCAAAACAACAAGAAAGAAAGCGCCTGATCCTAGTGTAATATGAAATATACACTTTTAATACAATGTTAAGTCCAACAAATTTAAACTCACAAACAAATGTGAAATAAAAGCATGTACAGACATACCCCGCATTAACGTACGCAATGGGACCGGAGCATGTATGTAAAGCGAAAATGTACTTAAAGTGAAGCACTGCCTTTTTTCCACTTATCAATGCATGTACTGTACTGCAATCATCATATACATGCATAACTGATGTAAATAAGGCATTTGTAACAGGCTCTATAGTCTTCCTGCTTGTGCACAGCATTCGGTGCAGGTAGGGAGTTCAACTTTGCTGTTCAGGACGTGCTGACAGGTGCATGAGTGAGCTGCCGTTTGACTATTGGGCGATATGTACTTACTCGCGAGTGTACTTAAAGTGAGTGTCCTTAAAGCGGGGTATGCCTGTAATGAGTATACTCATTCGCCAACTGCACAAAGACGCTGCTCTGCTCACACGGCACTCTTTTCCTCCGTGAAGTCCCAGCTCCTCTGAGCCACCGTCCAGCAGGGGCCTCAGAGACTGCACAACATCTCTCGATGCAACCCGGAAGTCCACCACTCTCACTGCAACTCCGGATGGGAGGAAATGATATTTGTGACCCCGTGGAGGGAAAATGAAGGGGCAAAGGTACGCCAAAATGTAGCAGCGTTCGTAGAGTCCCAGCAGGTTATGCGATGTAGTATACAAAACTGTCAGTACTGCTGCGGCCGAGTTTATTCGAGCATTTGCCCGTTCTCGGCTGCAGCAGTAGCCTGGCGCACGCCGGAGGGTGACGGGCGCGCGCCGAAGCAGCGGAAGAGCGCCCTCCGATCGGGGCGCTCTCCCTCCCGCTGCCGGGTCCGCCGGGTCCCCCGGAACCCCCTGCCGCCGTCCCCCACATCGCGGGACACCAGGGCTCCCTCGGGGAGCCCTGGACGCGCGTGCAGGGGGCGCACGCTCCCGATGACGCGTGACCGCGCATCGGTGACGCGCGGCACGCCGAGGGGCGGCCACTAGCAAGCCGGGAAATCTCCCGGCTTGCGGATCTGGCCGCAGTGCAATAAACTGTGTCGCCAGTGTAGTTCACACTAACTTCCCAACGCGTTTCTTCACACTTGAATTCTTGTATAAACGTCATCCGAGGACACCAGTCTTTTATCATATACCGAAAATACATAAATACCTAAAGGCACCACCAGGAAGACCCATAGTATCGGGTGTCGAGTCGATGACGTCCAGCGTGTCCCAGTATGTGGACTATTATTTACAACCCATTGTGGCAAAATTGAGGTCACACATTAGGGACACGCTGCACGTCATTGACTTGATTTCTATTGTTCCCTGGAAATCCACGTATATTTGGGCCACATGCGATGTGGCATGCTTATATACGTGTATTGATCATGAAAAAGGCATACAGGCAATCACAAAATATCTGGAGACTGATACAAAATTGGAATATATACAGAGAGAATTAATCTTGAAGGTTATAAGGTTCATTTTGGAGCATAATTATTTTCTATTCGAAGACCAATACTATTTACAAGTCTGTGGAACGGCCATGGGCACCTGGTTTGCCCCCAGCTATGCTAACTTATACATGGGTCTGTGGGAGAGTATCCGTGTGTGGGGTAATGCGAGGCTGGGGGCGGGACTGGTGTTATATGGCCGTTTTATAGACGACCTGCTATTTGTGTGGGATGGCGAAGAGAAACAATTGTTAGATATTTTTTCATCCTTTAATATCAATAACATGGGGTTGAAATTTACATCAGAGGTAGATAGATCAACAATAAATTTTCTTGATTTAGAACTTAGTGTTGACATGGAGGATAAGATTATCACCAAAACCTTTTTCAAGAAGGTAGCCACGAATGGGTATATACATAATAACAGCAACCATTATAGTAAATGGCTTGAAAACATCCCCCGGGGTCAGTTTTTGAGCTCCGGAGAAATTGTTCTCGTGACTCGGACTATCTGACCCAGGGGGATGTTTTAGTCAATAAATTTGTAACTAAGGGATATGATAAAGATACCATTGAGGATACATTCAGACAGGTAGGTACTTTGGAGAGATGTGAACTATTAGAGAAATCTAAATTGAAAGTAGGGAGCAATAATAAGAGAATTGAGAGGAGGTTGGTAAACCAATTTGGTGCACCATCTTTTGTTACTCAATACAACAATTCATTTTCCAGAATTAAATCAATATTAAACTCCCATTGGAATATTTTGCTAAATGATCCAATCATTGGTAGTAGGTTACCTACTAGGACACCAGTAGTGTTCAAAAGAGCAAGAAATATTAAATCTATATTAGCACCTAGTAGATTAAAAAGTGTAGAGAATACTTACAACGGGAATAGTAATAATATAAATGGTAACTTTCTATGTAAGCGCACTCGATGCATAACATGTAAACACTTAAAAATATCAAATACTATTGCATCTTCCTCCAATGGATCCATACACTCTGTCAAAGAACATATCAACTGCTTAACTGATTTTGTAGTCTATGCAATCATGTGCCCATGTGGTTTGCAATATATTGGCTGGACGGCTCGTGCCCTAAGTACAAGATTTTTAGAACATCGTAGGAATATCATACATGGTTTGCAAACACACAGTCTGTCACATCATTACCAACTAAAACATAATCAGGATCCAGCAACACTAACTATTATGGGCATTGAAAATATAAAATCTACTTTACTGAGTGGTGATAGACATAAATGTTTAAATCTACGAGAAACATATTGGATATATGTTCTAAATACTCTAAGTCCATCTGGTTTAATTGACTGCATAGATATTAGCACTGTGATCTGAAAGTAGATTCTCTTTGGGATAGAGACATAGAGGTCTGGGTTGAACATGCTTGTCATGTTCCCTTCATGTCTGTCTCGTGGAGCATCCTTCCTGGTCTGTTCGTTTCTAAGCTTTATATATTGTTCATTCTTTTTTCTAAATAGTTAAGAGCACATATAACACATAATACATACTAAAATTAGGTATAACACAAGTTCTTTATGGGTATGCATTTATTAGAAAACATTAGAGGCATATATGTATATATATATATATTTTTTATTACACATTCACTTTGATTATCACATTCACATAATTATAGCTAAATATACTAATAACACTTCACTTATAGAGAAAAAAATATTTTCACAAACATATAATTCTATTGGGAAATTTAATAAGAGGTAACAATACAATAATAGGGGCTCTTCGTTGGCGCTGACACTGAAGCCGTATGGTGCGTCCTTTTCAGTTTACAATACAGGTGACTGTGGGATATAAAGTCTGGGTCTGCTTGTTCTCTTGTTTTTTCTGCTGGAAAGAGGGATACATAGCAAATTAATTCCTTAATATTTGTGATTAAATATATAGGTCTGGCAAATAGACACTGGATGGATAAACCATCCATTCACAAAATACTTACAAATCACTATGCCACCCATGTGTGCATAGTTGTTCAACATCCTATTATAGTCTTCACAATGTTTCTTTCTTCTAAAATATTCTTTGTATGATATATTAATCCTATAGTAGCCTATATTTGAGGCATCTGTCGATCATTAATATGGTTGACACCAAACTCAAATATATAGGATTAAATAACATATATTTATATACAAAATTATTATTCATTATTGCTGATTCAGTGATCTCCATGTTAAGTACAGGATCAATGAAAAGCTGGCATTCATGTCTGTATATGGTGCAACAAGTATTAAGATTAAGTATGGGCGAAATATACTAATATGGGGAACATGTATTTCAATATCAAAACATGCACAAATTGATAGTATGCACATATAAACCTATTATAGACAGGAATGAATGTATTCATTACATACCATTTAAGAGATATATATTTATTTTTATATGTATATGTATATAATACATCTTTATGTATGTTTTTTGATATAAAAATTGTCTTTATTTTGTACTTGATGTGTATAACAATTGTTGTTGTTTTTATTGTAAGGTTCTTATATATGTGGTTAAATTTAGGCCAGTTTTCTTTGATTATCAGTTTAATTACTAACATGTGATTTATTAACCACCAATCGGCCAGGAAGAGGGCTGATTGGTATACACACATATAAATAGCTATGACGCACGTCCGTCATATATCCCCTGATGAAATCAACGTGAGTGTGAAGAAACGTGTTGGGAAGTTAGTGTGAGCTACTGACAGTTTTGTATACTACATCGCATAACCTGCGGGGACTCTACGAACGCTGCTACATTTTCGCGTACCTTTGCCCCTTCATTTTCCCTCCACGGGGTCACAAATATCATTTCCTCCCATCTGGAGTTGCAGTGAGAGTGGTGGACTTCCGGGTTACATCGAGAGAGGTTGTGCAGTCTCTGAGGCCCCTGCTGGACGGTGGCTCAGAGGAGCTGGGACTTCACGGAGGAAAAGAGTGCCGTGTGAGCAGAGCAGCGTCTTCGTGCAGTTGGCGAATGAGTATACTCATTACATGCTTTTATTTCACATTTGTTTGTGAGTTTAAATTTGTTGGACTTAACATTGTATTAAAAGTGTATTTTTCATATTACACTAAGATCGGGCGCTTTCTTTCTTGTTGTTTTACATATATATATATATAGAAAAAGAAGAACAGAGAGCGCACGTCCCATAGTGTAAAACAGTACATTTAATCAATAAAAAGAACAAGGGGATTAAGAACACTCACAAGGGTAGGAGATAAAAAGGCAATTTGTGATATATATAATCACCACCAGCAAGGCCACACCGTCCTGGAACAAATCAGATGGTAGATCGTCCCTCCGGTTCACCTCCAGCAATAGTCGGGTGATTGGGAACAAAGTCTCTCAGCGTCCGTGCAGTTAAGAGATTCTTTCAGCCTCAGATCAGCTCCATGCACTCTCCGGCCGTAAAGCGCGCACTGCGTGATGACGTAGTGTCGTGGTAGCGTGCCCTGTGCGCCCTTTACGGCCGGAGAGCGCATGGAGCTGATCTGAGGCTGAAAGAATCTCTTAACTGCAGGGCACCCTCACCTCATTGGCCTGCGGGGTGGTGTGATGTCATGGCCCCGCCTACGCAGGGTGTGACAGTCACACCACCCTCACACCGCGTGCGCCTCTGTGACTGAGCCTCCATGTAGCATCCACCCCCACCACCGCCGCCCTCCACCTCAACCCGCCACCTCACACACTCCCCGCACGTTGTGGTGCAGCGCTGCTCCACTGGCACCAAGGGATGGGGTGCACAGGCCAGTGGCGGCCGCGTCGCGGCTGACTGTCCCCTGTGGCAGGCGATCTGTTACCACTCAGCGCGCACTTTCCCCTCGCCGCGCCCTTAATCCTGCTTGGCCGCGCACTGAGGGACATGCAAGCGTGGAGGAAGGGGAGCAGGGCAGTGGCGGTCGCGGTGTGGCTGACGGACCCCTGGGGCGGCCAGTGGGGGGACACTGGCGCCACCTTTCCTCCCCCTAACCCCCCTCACCGGCACTCACCTCCAAACTTGCGTCTGTCGTGTGTGTGTGTGTGACAGTCTGTGTGGTGGGGGCCGGGGGGACATGCAGGGGGGGTCATCTACAAAACAGGTAACAGCTGTCAACACTTTCCCCTACAGAACAGGTAAGAGTTTTAAACACTGTATAACTATCTATACTACTACTACTACTAGACATGCAGGGGGGGGGGCACTAATGTGAGGTGCAAAGGGCGGTATATTGATGTCATGTGCAAGGGGGACACACATGTGAGGTGCAGGGGGGGAGTTAGGTGACGTGCAAGGGGGAGAGTGATGTGAGGTGCAAGGGGGGGTGAGTCATGTGAGGTGAAAGGGGGGGAGAGTTAGATGATGTGAAAGGCGGGACAGTGATGTGGGGGCCAGGGGGGGGAGAGAGTGATGTGTGGGCAGGAAGGGGAGACCGCAGCTGTGAAGGAGGGGGGGGGGGGACGGAGCTGTGAAGAGGGGGGGGGGGCGGAGCTGGGAAGAGGAACGGACTTGTGAACGTGAGGGCCAACCAACTGTGAAGGGGGGTACATAACGGGCAACGCTGGGTATATCGGCTAGTAGTATATAATACAACTGTAAAGTCCATTTAAGGTAGCAGAAAATCTAAAGTACTCACAACCTCCTGGATCAGGATACCCAAATGTAGCGAGCTTTCAGCCCAAGGTAGATGCAGGAAATGGTGTGTTAAGGGGGAGGAGTATTAGAAATGAAAAACAACTGAAGGATCCTGGATCACTAAAAAATTACTTTATTGGAAAAACTGCTGCAACATATAGACAAACGGGGATCTTGAGAAGAACCTCTGACGCGTTTCGTGCATGCGTGCGCTTTGTCAAAGAGGAAAAGTTCTTCTCAAGGTGCCGGCATTTTTAGGCGCCATAAACCGGAAGATCCGCCCACCGTGCTCATCCAAAAACGGTCCCCCATGGTGCAAAAGCAACAAGGGTAAAGCATGAGAGAGTGTGAGGGATCTGTCACCTCACACTCTCTCATGCCTTACCCTTGTTGCTTTTGCACCATGGGAGGCGGATTTTGGGTGAGCACAGTGGGCAGATCTTCCGGTTGATGGTCCCTACAAATGCTGGCACCTTCAGAAGGACTTTTATTTATTTCTTGGCGCTTTAAAATAAATGATGATAATATTTCCCATGCTTATGGCTGTGGCAAAGGTCTAAGCACACACATGTAATCGCAGTAGTCATAAAGGGATTTCTTCCCTTAGGAGAAAGGTGAGAATAATCTTTTGCTGCAGCAATAAGCTTGGGAAGTATATTTTTTCTTACATTTTCTTTTAAAGATTTTTTGCAGTTTTATTTAGGGCACGTTTTGGTAATCGGTTTTAATTGCACTGTTGCACAAATCGGGGAAAATTTATGTGACATTGCGACAGGGACTTCTGTTTTTATTTTAGTTAATCAGCCCAGTTATTCTAGTGTAGGCTGTATATTTACCCCTTTGTAGACATTAGTGGTCAGTCATGAGATGCCAATTTCTAGCTGATCCTTTGAATTACTAAAGGGTTAATCACAAAGTAGAACAACAATTATTTGATGAGAAAGTTCTGATCTACTATTGTATGTGCACACTTTGTAATAAGTCATATCTACAGAACAGAACAATATATGAATAACATTGACACAGGGCGAACTGTGATTATCATTACTGGAGTGAGGAGGAAATATTTATTTCCACTTATGAGACATAATTGTAAAATGATTCATTTGGGTGTTTCTTTGCCTTCCTCTGGGTGATTGTCAATATAACTATAATATAACAATGTAACTTTAATAAAATGATTCTGTATCTGGCACAAGTAGAATTTTATAAGGGTCAAACTCAGTGAATATTTGTCTTTCTCATCCAAATGTACTTTGTTGCATTGCAATGTTACATTAATACATTTTCTCACCACAGATTATCTGCAGCACATGACTGATCTGTGAACAAGAAGCAATATAAGGAATGTCCCAAACATCATAAATTACAGATGTTAAAGGAAATATGTTTTAAGGACTTTGCATAAGTCTGTATGAGAACTGGAAGAAGAGTACAAGAAACTCGGCAGAGCATTCCCATACATCAACAGCATTTTACTAAATTTACAGACACCACAATACCAGACAAGACAAAGAGAGGGTTTAAAGAGCAGGGATATGAATACCATATTTTCCACGGTAGGTTATGGTATACAGCAAGTAATCCATACAGAGAAGAAATCCTATATCTGCTCTGAATGTGGGAAAAGCTTCATTCAGAAATCAAATCTTGTTGCACACCAAAGAATCCACACGGGGGTGAAGCCTTATACCTGCTCTCAATGTGAGAAAAGCTTCAGACAGAAATCATATCTTGTTGCACACCAAAGAATCCACACAGGGGAGAGACCCTATAACTGCTCTGAATGTGAGAAAAGCTTCTGCAATAAATCTACACTTGTTAGACACCAAATGACCCACACAGGGGTGAAGCCTTACAACTGCTCTCAATGTGAGAAAAGCTTCAGTCAGAAATCAGATCTTGTTACACACCAGAGAATCCACACAGGGGAGAGACCCTATAACTGCTCTTGTTGTGAGAGAAGCTTCAGTCACAAATCTAATCTTATTAGTCATCAAAGAATCCACACAAGGGTGAGACCCTATATCTGCTCTGAATGTGGGAAAAGCTTCATTCTGAAATCTAATCTTGTTATACACCAAAGAATCCACACGGGGGTGAGACCCTATAACTGCTCTGAATGTGAGAAAAGCTTTAGTCTGAAATCAGATCTTGTTGCACACCAAAGAATCCACACAGGGGAGAGACCCTATAACTGCTCTTGTTGTGAGAGAAGCTTCAGTCACAAATCTAATCTTATAAGACATCAAAGAATCCACGCAAGGGTGAGACCCTATAACTGTTCTGAATGTGGGAAAAGCTTCAATAACAAATCTAATCTTGTTAAACATCAAATAATCCACACAAGGGTGACACCCTGTAACTGTTCTGAATGTGAGAAAAGCTTCTGCAATAAATCTACACTTGTTAGACACCAAATAACCCACACACGGGTTGCACCCTATAACTGCTCTGAATGTGGGAAAAGCTTCAGTCATAAATCAAGTCTTGTTCTACACCAAAGAATCCACACAGGGGAGAGACCCTATAAATGTTCTGAATGTGGGAAAAGCTTCAATCACAAATCTAATCTTGTTAAACATCAAATAATCCACACACGGGTTGCACCCTATAACTACTCTGAATGTGGGAAAAGCTTCTGTCATAAATCAAGTCTTGTTACACACCAAAACATCCACACAGGGGTGACCCTGTAACTATTCTGAGTATGAGAAAACCTTTAGTCAAAATCAAATATTTTCAAACACAAGATAATTCACTTAGTGAAGGCTTCTTCTAACTATTAATGTGAAAATATACAAAATAAGATTAAAAAACACAAAATAAATAGAATAAAATATTTTAGGGAAATGACAAGTGCCAAATGCTCGCCTTGATATGCAGTTTTTTGCAGCAACACGTTGGCAAGCATTGTACTTTAATGGGGTTATTTACTGTAATAGTGCCAATCAAGAGAACAAGGGATACACACCTCAACCACATTATAGCGTGATCCGCTATAACACAGATCTGCTTACAACACGGTTTGAGCGTAGACCCCGAATTTAAAAAAAAAAAAATTATTTTTTTGCCAAACTATGCGCACACACACACACACACACACACACACACACCTCTTCCTCCTCCTCACCGGAAGTGTTCATTCTGGTTTCTGGCATTCCCGGCAGGTAGCTCTGGGCTGACAGTGTACCCGGGATGGCGCTTCGGTGAGTGTGAGCTCGGTGTATATACAGATATATAATATATACATAATGTGTGTGAGGGAGACAGTCTCACCCCGCAGTGCATGGTGCAGGCAGGTCACTGTGACGATCGGGGTTAATCAGGCCAATAATAAAGGCAGTATACCCGGCCTATTAACCCTAAATTGTGTTGGGGCAGAAGGGGTTAATTCTATGTACACCACAAATGTCATATTTGCCCCTACTACACCGTATTGTCCCTGTTTTGCAGTGATTAGCCCTAGCTGCAGTAACAGTAATGTATACAGATTGGGCCAATTGTATTTCAGACACAAGGAGCAAGCTAGCACTCTAATTTTCGAAGTGCAGCTAGCTAAGGATGTACTAAGCCCATTCATATTGTTTGGTGTCCCCCACACATACAGAAAGTGTATATATATAAACTGTATTTGAGTTATGTTTTAAACTGTACAGGCAGGAAGCTTTCCCTGCCAGCCCAGCAATGAATGTGTTAAACATGCATATATGTTAAGAGTGGGTGGGGGAGTGGGGAATGTGGATGGACTGGGCGCTTCCCAATTAATATTAGATTGGTGTAATTAGTGACACACCTTAGATACACACAATAAACCTTACACCACAAAGTGATAATAGAAATAAAAGTGTACAAGTGCAGCTAAACTTCCTCTGGTGGGACAGTTCCAAGTCCCAGGATGTAGAATTTTCTTTTCTTGGGGTTGAGGAGGAGCGCAGGATAAGTTCGTGATATGTGAAAAAATAAAAATATATATAGTGCAGATGGTAGATCACTGCTAAAAAGATAATCAATAAATGAAATGAACTCACAAAAATCGTATTGTATTACTGCATGTCAGAGATCCATCTCTCTCTGACTGGAGCCCTTTGTGTAGCTGGGGGTCAGGATGCCTCTCAGTGGAGGCAACCCCAAGAAACCCCAAGAAAAGAATATATGTTAATAGTAAATGAGCTGAGGGTCTTTCATCTCGGCACTTCAAAGGGCCCCCTGCGAAGTGAATGTCTATGAGAAATTCGAAGTTGAGAAGCCTCAGAGACCCTAGGTGTTCAGACAGCCAGGAAATTGTGAAGTACCAGGAACCGGTCCAACATGTGGACTGTTCACACCTTGTGGCCAAATCCCAGACTTACTGTCCCCAGGTAGGAGGTTTGGCCTGGTATGCTAAAAGGCTCAGGTGTCACCTTGGCACATGCTTTGTGCAAACCATGAAGCCACTTTTGCCAGTAGTTCCTAGCATGGGCAGAACAGGGATTGGTGGGTTAAATGTTCCCACAGGAGGGATTGGTTGTGCATGTTAGGTATAGGACCCTTAACCCTATAAAGATGCCTGCTGCCCAATCCCTGGCAGTTCCATCTAAGATTTTAGACATCCAAGTAACTGCAGCCGCGGTTCCGGAGTGTGAGGGGTTAATTACACCGTAACAAAGGATCATCCCCCTCTTCCAGAATTCGTTTGTGCTAAGGGTTCCTGAATTAACCCTGTAAGGACTGAACGAACGTTTTCTGTTTGGCAAAGATATAGGGGTGGCAACTTGTGCCCCTAGCCAGGAACTGCCTAACACGGATCCATTTGCGCACCCATTGGCATGCGTGCAGGGGTGTCCAGAGACTTTGTTTCATTCCAGGGACATTTGATTTAGTTCCCATGTACCCAGTAAGTGTTTTATTAAGTGTAATTGTGCAAGTATTGTGTGTTTGTCTTAAAAGGAAATAAATTACAATTTATTTTACTCGTGTGCTCAGTCAAGAATCCCGGTATTAATGTGTAGATAAGTTCTGTTCCACTGTGACAGTCGCACTGCGCAGTGACACTCGCACAGTCTCACTCACTGAAAGGATGTCCCTCTGCAAGTGAGTGCACTCACATTGTGTGATTCGTACTCACACAGGCACACTCGCACTTCTGTGGGGACAGTCACACGTTGGAGTGATGTTACTCATGGAATCACATTTTGTAAGCAGACTCGCACCTTCAGGGTCTCACTCACATAGGGGCAGTCTAATTTGAAGGCTGGAACTCAAACGTAGTGAGCCACATTCACTAATTGAGGTGTCTCACTCAATATCATGTCACTTATTGGGGTGTCTCAATAGCATGTGTCACTTATTGGGGTGTCACTCAATAACATGTCACTCGAGTGGGGGTAGTCTCACTCAATAGACTAACCTAGATAGTTTGAACTGCAGAGAGTGTTACCAGCCAGTTCTCCTGTCACATACACAGCTCTCTCAGGGTTTGTTTATCTGAGTCTTGTGCCTCACAGCCTATTCTTATTCAGTTTGGACATTCAGTATTAGTCTGGTACTGTGTATCTCAGAGACATTGTCGCAGGGTTGAGGGAAGTTCAAGGTGACTACGGTCATCCTGGGAATGGGCCTGTAGAAGGGGTTATTATACCCTGAAACGTTACGTTGCCCCCCCTGTCCTGGACTTTTATACCCCCCGTGTTTCCCCTTTTTCCCTCCCTCCCCTCTCCCCCTTCCCTCTCCCTTCTCCCCTTCCCTGTCCTTGTCCCTATCCTAGTACATAGTGTTTTTTTGGTCTATGTTTGACCATTGTGTGCATCATTCGTGTACCATTAAATGCGTTTTGGCTGATCCATTTACTTCTTGTTTTTTCCATTTGAGGGCTGGTAACATTTGTGGTTCATTGATTATTTGGGAGGAAACAGGGTCCTCCCTGTTCCCGTTTGCACCTACTGTTTCTCTTTATACAGACTGTGTGTGCTGTCTAATATTTTTTGTTAGTTTATCGGTTATGATTATGTTTCATAGGTAACAACACGCCGGTTTGCTTTTTTTTCTTGGAAAAACGCACATTTGCATGATCTCCCGTCGTTGCGCATAGATTGTGATATTACACACGGTGGGAAGTTTACATTTGACTGTGTGTGCTCCATGAGATCAAAATCATTATCAAGAATACTTTTTGCAGTAACTTTCAAGTTCAACTCGTAGTGCTGTGGCTGCTGGGGGATCACGTGGGGCTGCTGGGGGATCGCACCTACTGTTTGTGGCTGTAGGTTTAGTTTGTGTGATTAGTTGACAATACATTTGCAAGCAGAATTACCTGCTGCATTGCATTTTCGTTATTTTATCGTTACTGCTGGGGGATTGCGCGGGGCTGCCGGTGCCTAACTCCTGCCTCCCCCTCCCTCCTTCCTCCCCCTTCCTCCTCCCTCCCCCTTCTCCCTCCCTCCCCCCCTCCTCCTCCTCCGTCCCCCTCCTCCTCCCTCCTCCTCCGTCCCCCTCCCTCCTCCTCCGTCCCCCTCCCTCCTCCTCCTCCCCCTTCCTCCTTCCTCCCCCTTCCTCCGTCCCCCTTCCTCCCCCTTCCTCCCTCCCCCGATCGGGCGCACAGCGGGCATTTTTTTTTAAATTAGTGCGATCCCGGTTATAGTGCAGTCGGATTGGGTGGCCCCCGAGGATCGCGTTATAATGGGGTTGAGCTGTATATATATATATATATATATATATATATATATATATATATATATATATATATATATATATATATATATATATATATATATATACACACACATATATCCAATATCAACTGCATTATACACCCAAATGCCCAAATGGTTCTGTTAACATCATACTTTTAATAAAGACATTGCTTTTAATTAAACCTCAATTAACAACATACAGTATATTACATTTGCATGTAAAATTACTAGTCATTTAACATTTTCAATTCCTACATTCTAATTATTACAGGAAAAATAGGAATATTTCTTTCATTGGTTTCAAGATTATATGGAAGATTATTTATGCAACTTTAACAGTGTGACACTGAGGGGTATCCAAGCTCACTAATAAAGGTTAAGCCCACTTGAGCTGTGTTTGGGGGTCCAAGAGTGTCAGCTGTTGGACCTGCCTGTTGTACATGTACTAACAACAAATGCTAGATGGCGCTCTACTAAACGCAATAAAACTGTAGTGAATCAATAAATCAATAAAAAAATAAAGTGATATAATAAAGTGAATAAACTAATCAATAGTGATAAATACTCAATGTATATAAATCGTGAATAAAAAGGTAAAAAACCACTTATCACTCGACCCTGCAGAAAGGACTGTTTCAAAAGTCTGAAGGTGCACTATTGATCGAATTCCAGGGGAGCGTCGTGGATACCCAAAAAAGAAAAAATATAATAGTGTAATACAATAACACAGTGATAATCAAAAAATAAGGGGTTGCCAAATCACTACTCACAAACGAAGTAGATTTTAAAGCATTGAATCTGTCTGGGACTGTGAATCATCCCAGTCAGGTGCGGTATATAGGGTCAGCAATCTCATGAAAAAGAGAAAACAGCCATGGTGCAGATAGAATAACACAATTTATAAATAAAGGTCACGAATGGAGGCTTACATAGATCTGAAAAGTAAAGGCAGTACACAGCTGGGTCTTTCGTGCGTCACAAACTCACCGCCCGGTACACACTGCTCACAGCTCTCGCGTGTGTGGACACTGCGACGTCACTTCCGGATCGTGTCGTCACAGCTCGCCGGAACGGAGGACAACACCAAGATTCCCTCTGCTTCACTTCCTCCTGTAACATGGCTAACGAGCCAGACTCTACGCGTTTCGACGTAATGATGTCTTCATCAGGGGTGGCTAACATATGCTAATACCTAGATATGTATACCCTATACCTAGCTACGATTGGTGCAATTCTTAATGATTCATACACAGTTGTGATTGGTCAATGTCAGGTATACACATACTTCCTTTATAGAATACGAACAGAATATAGTACTAATTTAAAGATATCAATTACACAATATGAAACAAATATATAGTAAATCAGTATTATATAAATGAACTAAATAATGTTAATCTATATATCAATTAATAGTAAAAAATATAAATGAGTGGGTATGTTGCCCCCAAAACAACATAGTCACAGTATACAGTCTCTAATTAAAAATGACGATTGTTGATACCTAATAGCAAGAAACGAAATAAATGAAAAAGAACAAGAAAGAAAACACAATTAGCAACAGTATATTAGTATTAAAAATATCTTAAAAATATATATATATATTAAAATATATATTAAAAATAAATTTTACTTAAAAAGTGTTAAAATGAACTTCATCACATTAAAGGAATACTCCTATATCAAGCTCAGCATTTAGGCCATCAGGAACTAATGTTTTTAATGTAAATATCCAAAAGGATTCCCTTTTGGTTAGTTCCTGATCTCTATCTCTCCCTCTCCAATGGGGGAGAACATGTTCTATGGCAGTAAATTTTAAGCCTGATACATCTCCTTGATGTTTTTTTAATAAAATGTTCGGACAGTAAATGGGTCATCACTTTACATCTCACATTACCAATTTGTTCAAGTATTCTAATGTTCATTTGTCTCTTAGTTTTCCCAACATATTGTAACCCGCATGGGCACTCAATAAGATATACAATAAAGCTGGTTCTACAGGTTATGTGTTTATTAATAGTGTACTATTTTAGTTACATTAGAAACAAATTCATATTTATCCTGGGCTCGATGAGCACAAGTGTAAAATATATTCTCTACTGCTACGTAGGAACCTTCTCTCGCACATGGATCGATCACCTCCGGAGGCCTTTACACCCACTCTTAAAGTGCTGGACAGGAAAAGACGAGCAGCTCGGAGGAGAAGTAATTGAGTCAGACACCAGTGAGCATTGTCAAAAACCTCTCCTATTTATTAATAGTTTACAGTCAGGTTATATAGGCGAGCGAGCGTAGAAAAAACAGTATACGTGAGAAACTTACTTCCCTTTATGTTTATCTAGAAAGTGAAAGATGGAAAGTTAAGATTTGGGAACTAGCCTAGTTGCCCTGATCTTGGGGCAGTCTAGGGAGCATCATAATTCTTGTTGTTAAGACATTTCATTGTTAAGACATTTCACAATGTGTTAGGGGTGTACGGGGGTGATTGTAACATCACACAAGGCGGCGGCGGTGGTGGTATAACAACTGGAGGTAAAAACTCCTGTGGGGGTGCATTAGGGGCTTGAGAATACACCATTGTAAGGTGCTGAGGCGGGGGTGGCCATAATGGCTCTTCAGATTTTGGGTTATTAATTTGTGTTGCCTCATCAATATGAGGTGCCACTTTCACCCAAATGCGGCCACATAATGCCATATATTTCATGTCCCACTCGGGATCCGGCTGAAACCATAGCCATTCAGGATCACCACCCAAACATAAGCCCCTTATCATTGTCATATAGAATGTGCAAAACTACCTTCCCTCGGAAAAGGGTTGGACGATTGCATTTTCTCAGAGCAGCCAGCCATATTATCAACAAAAGGGTTAGAATAATAATCGGCCGTGCAGGCACTCACATATTCTTTAGGTGTTTCTATGTCAGGGTTTTATTGTCTGTTAATGATAAGCAAAACCGTAGGTTTGGGCTTGGAAGTTTTACCATCTGTGTCAACAGTTCTCTCGCTATCCTTCTTAACATTTGTGCCTGGTTTGTTATGTTTAGAATCATGTGTTTCCCTAGGGCATCGTTTACTATTTGAATTCCCCATCATTACACAGTACAATTCTTACTTAACTAAAATATCCAGCCAGCAAGCAAGCACAGCACAGTAAAAATATGAGCGTGCAAAGCGTATTCTTATGCACTTATGCACTTCTATATATTTTATACTATATATATAAAAACATGCACATGCACATTAATACAGTAATCCCCCCCCCCCCCCCCCAAAAAATCACTTTTCCACAGACACTTTAAGAGTATTTCAAGCAGATAAACACATATATCGCTTATTCCTTCTCAGCAGGGATTATAACCCTGGCGCTATTTAACTCAGTCAAGGATTATATAATCCTGACTCATATGAGTCCCTCACTCATATGTTTCTATATTTTTCCTAAATCATCCAGTACAGAGGTATCTGTTAACCCGGGGCTCTGGACAAGGAGACACAGAAGGATAATATACAGATAAATAGTATCTTGTACTTGCCCAACTGTGGCTTCCTGTCCCGCTCCTGACATCATTTGTAAAATATATTCTCTACTGCTACGTAGGAACCTTCTCTCGCACATGGATCGATCACCTCCGGAGGCCTTTACACCCACTCTTAAAGTGCTGGACAGGAAAAGACGAGCAGCTCGGAGGAGAAGTAATTGAGTCAGACACCAGTGAGCGTTGTCAAAAACCTCTCCTATTTATTAATGGTTTACAGTCAGGTTATATAGGCAAGCGAGCGTAGAAAAAACAGTATACGTGAGAAACTTACTTCCCTTTATGTTTATCTAGAAAGTGACAGATGGAAAGTTACGATTTGGGAACTAGTGTAGTTGCCCTGATCTTGGGGAAGTCTAGGGAGCGTCATAATTCTTGTTGTTAAGACATTTCATTGTTAAGGCATTTCACAAATTCAGGCTAAGCACAGCTGATTAAACTTCCTGTTTCTCCATGGTGAAATATGTCTGAACATACATAGTTCAGTAGTTCAGCCACCATTAAGTGGGTAAAAGGTCAGTTTAACATCTGACTAAAAAGCATAATGGCATAATTAGTCCCTGACTTCTTATTATTAGTATAAAATGGTTATATAGCAGTCAAAATGGAGTCCCCCCTTGATACACACATTATCAACAAGCCTTGCACATAGTGCATCCAAAAAAAGCCTTTGATATTCGGCAACCATCTATTAGTTGTAACATTATTTTTGGGCAATGCACTTGGTGCAAGTTGATCTTTTAATGTTCTTGCGCTTTTAAATATAATCACTGGCTTATCTGGAACCATATCTCCTATGATCTGGTAATTTTTAATTATATGCCAGTGTTTATTTACAATGTTAATAATGCTACCGGCTTGTCTATTATAATTAGTGATAAAAGAAAAGTTAAAATCATTTTTATCTTGTTTTTGTTTCTTTACTACATCTTTTAATAGGTAGAAAAACAGGATATTCAGCGCTCGTGCTGTGTGATGGTGTGGATGATCCCTTTGCAGCATGTACATAAAGCGTCTCCCCAAAAACTCTCAAATCTAGGTGAACCCCCCTTAGAAAGGGGGGAAGGCACCCTGAAAAACAAGATAATAAAAAATGCACAAATGCGCACCAGGGATTAGTGGAAGGTAATTTATTAAAAATACACAAAAACTGAGGGGATCCAACCCCACCTCAGAACAGCTGTGCAGCTGAACGGCTAAGTACTACCAAGGAGAACACCTAATGGTGACTAAACCCTAAGCTGCACAGTATACAAATACAGTAAAATTTATATAAAAAACATGAAAGAAAAAAACAAACATGAAAACAACCTATCAACAGATTTGTATAGAAACCGCCATAGGGTTGGGCACTGGCAAGGGGAAACGGACACTCACACTGAGACAGTCAGCAGACTCGCGGTGGCTGCACAGGATCCGGATCTCGGCACCGCGGAGATGGATAAAACCGCTGCTGTCTCCTGCAGGCTCCGTCTCAGCTTACCAGCATACACGCGCAGGATGACCTGTCGTGACCTCTACGCGTTTCGTACCAAGTACTTCGTCAGGAGGTCACGTACAGCGTCATCCGCACGTATATATAGGCGGCAACTGATTGAAGAAACCAGCCCCCTCAGAGAAACACCCTTACTTTGCCTAATTGCTATGCTGATTGAAACACCGCGAGTCTGCTGACTGTCTCAGTGAGAGTGTCCATTTCCCCTTGCCAGTGCCCAACCCTATGGCGGTTTCTATACAAATCTGTTGATAGGTTGTTTTCATGTTTGTTTTTTTCTTTCATGTGTTTTTATATAAATTTTACTGTATTTGTATACTGTGCAGCTTAGGGTTTAGTCACCATTAGGTGTTCTCCTTGGTAGTACTTAGCCGTTTAGCTGCACAGCTGTTCTGAGGTGGTGTTGGATCCCCTCAGTTTTTGTGTATTTTTAATAAATTACCTTCCACTAATCCCTGGTGCGCATTTCTGCATTTTTTATTACATCTTTTAATAAGTCATCTCTTTCTATATCTTCTACCCTTTTGATTGCTTGCTGAACAATATGCCTATCATAATTTTTTTCATAAAATCTTTCCTCAAGAAATTTGGTTTGGAGCTTAAAATTTACGTCATCTGTACAATTTCTTTTCAATCTCCTAAATTGCCCATATGGCACATTCCGAAGCCAATTCGGATGGTGACAACTAGTTTGTAATATATAATTATTCTTATCAACGTCCTTAAAGTGTGTCATAGTTTTAATGGTACCTTCTTCAATGTAGATCACCAAATCAAGGAAATTAATTTTATTTTTACTATAATTACAGGTGAATTTAAAATTTAAATCATTATCATTAATATATGAAATGAATTTTAAAAGACTCCCTTCATCTCCTCTCCAAATAAAAATGACGTCATCGATAAAAGAATTTTCAGACAAATGGTATCATATATTAGAAAAGAGTTCACAAGATCTGATTGATCTTGTTATAGAACAGCAAAAGAAACACCTTATACAAGGTAGATAAAGAATTAATGAAAGTAAAGAAAGGATAGGTGATCTTGATCAAACAGCTCTGTTTAAAGAAAAGGATAAAGCATTACAATTAAAATTAAATAAATTGGAATAACTCTTAAAGTTAAAAAATTTAACAGAGATGAGGAAGATTATAAAGATGGTCCACCACGTAAGAGAATACCAAATAATAAGAAAATCTTCATCACTAAAAAAGATATTATTAAAAAAGATATAAGCACTGATTCACATGAGCCCAAAATTACAAAAAATCCCACAAATGATAAAACTAATCAGAATGGGGACAAAAGGGGAAAAGAAAATTATTACAAATCCAATAATAACAAAAAAAGTTATTCTACCCCTGAGAGAGGAAATTGGAGGTCCGAACGCAGAAAGTCTCCCCCAAGACTTGCGGAAGAACCTCCAAGATCCAATCCTCATAGTGAAAAAACGAGAAGGAGGAGTGACAGTGAAGATTCAGATGATGAAAGAACTGATACACATAGAGTCACAACAAGAGAGGAAAAAGAGAATAAATTTTCTCCAAATACTCTAAAAATGATACCAATAATTTTTTAGGGGAAAGGGGGTCCTCCAATCGATTTTATCCATTGAGGGAGAAAGAACCCCCTTTGAGCAAAAAGTACACAAAAAAGCGAGAAAGAAACGATGAAAATGAGGAAAGAGAAGAAAAGGACAAAAAGAAAATCCCCAGAAAATGAGAGAGGCACCTAACATTTTTAACTTAAGTTCAAAAGTTTTAACTACACCAGAAAAGGAGATTATCTCCAAAGGATTAAAATTTGCACCTACAGCAGGTACAAATAATTTTGGCCTGTTTGTTGATGCTCAAAAAAATTTTTTAACGATTTTTTAAATCTAAAGAGGTGGAAATTAGAACCGATGAAAATATCAGAGGTGTTTGTAATCTAGAAAGAAATGAAAAAGTGATCCACTCAGGTCTTAAAATGCCATCTAAATTCTATCCTAGTCATTGTAAGGGTAGAAATTTGGAGGTCTTCTCTGATCTGGTTGTGAAAGATTTTGAAAAACTAATGTCAAAAAATTCTCCATTCTCTAACAATCTAACAAAACCAGAAAGAGAAGCTTTAAAGGCATTAACTGAAGAAAGACAAATAGTTTTAAAACAAGCTGACAAAAGGGGAGGGGTAGTCGTACTAAATAGAGAAGATTATATTAAAGAATCTGAAAGAATCTTGGGAGATACAGTTACATATTGCAAACTCCCTAAAGATCCTACGGCTCAATATCAAAAAGAACTTCAAGTACTTCTTAATAGAGGCAAAAATGATGGAATATTAGATGACAAAGAATTTGATTTTTTTAACCTAATTAATCAAAAATGACCTATTTTCTATTATTTGCCCAAACTACATAAATGCCCCGTTAATCCCCCGGGAAGACCTATCAAAGCAGGTATCAACTCCCTTACCTCTAATTTATCGGCCTATGTAGATATTTTTCTTCAAAAATACGTTAAGATTCAAAAATCCTATATAAAAGATACCACAGATATTTTAAGAACCCTGAAAGGACAGATATGGGAAGATGATTTTTATCTCGTTACAGGTGATGTTACATCCTTGTATACGTCCATTAGCCATCAGCAAGGTTTTGAGGCAATTGATAAGATACTATCACAGGATTCAAATATGACCCATGAACAAGCCAATTTTATTTTAGATAGCATATCATTTATATTAAAACATAATTATTTTTGGTTTGAACAAAGTTTTTATTTACAAAAATGTGGTACCGCCATGGGTACTAAAGTCACCCCCAGCTATGCAAATCTTTTCATGTCAGTATGGGAAGAGGACCATATATGGTCGATTGCGGAGCTGGGTGCGAATTTGGTCCTATGGCGGAGATTTATCGAAGACGTCATTTTTATTTGGAGAGGAGATGAAGGGAGTATTTTAAAATTCATTTCATATATTAATGATAATGATTTAAATTTTAAATTCACCTGTAATTATAGTAAAAATAAAATTAATTTCCTTGATTTGGTGATCTACATTGAAGAAGGTACCATTAAAACTATGATACACTTTAAGGACATTGATAAGAATAATTATATATTACAAACTAGTTGTCACCATCCAAATTGGATCGGAATGTGCCATATGGGCAATTTAGGAGATTGAAAAGAAATTGTACAGATGACGTCAATTTTAAGCTCCAAACCAAATTTCTTGAGGAAAGATTTTATGAAAAAAATTATGATAGGCATATTGTTCAGCAAGCAATCAAAAGGGTAGAAGATATAGAAAGAGATGACTTATTAAAAGATGTAGTAAAGAAACAAAAACAAGACAAAAATGATTTTAACTTTTCTTTTATCACTAACTATAATAGACAATCCGGTAGCATTATTAACATTGAAAATAACACTGGCATATAATTAAAAATGACCAGATCATAGGAGATATGGTTCCAGATAAGCCAGTGATTATATTTAAAAGGGCAAGAACATTAAAAGATCAATTTACACCAAGTGCATTGGCCAAAAATAATGTTACAACTAATAGATGGTTGCCGAATATCAAAGGCTTTTTTGGATGCAGTATGTGCAAGGCTTGTGCTCATCGAGCCCAGGATAAATATGAATTTGTTTCTAATGTAACTAAAAGAAAGTACACTATCAATAAACACATAACCTGTAGAACCAGCTATATTGTATATCTTATTGAGTGCCCATGCGGGTTACAATATGTTGGGAAAACTAAGAGACAAATGAACATTAGAATACTTGAACATATTGGTAATGTGAGACGTAAAGTGATGACCCATTTACTGTCCGAACATTTTATTAAAAAACATCAAGGAGATCTATCAGGCTTAAAATTTACTGCCATAGAACATGTTCTCCCCCATTGGAGAGGGGGAGATAGAGATCAGGAACTAACCAAAAGGGAATCCTTTTAGATATTTACATTAAAAACGTTAGTTCCTGGTGGCCTAAATGCTGAGCTTGATATAGGAGTATTCCTATAATGTGATGAAGTTCATTTTAACACTTTTTAAGTAAAATTTATTTTTAATATATATTTTAATATATATATATATATATATATATATATTTTTTATGTATATATTTTTAAGATATTTTTTATACTAATATACTGTTGCTAATTGTGTTTTCTTTCTTGTTCTTTTTCGTTTATTTCGTTTATTGCTATTAGGTATCAACAATCGTCGTTTTTAATTAGAGACTGTATACTGTGACTATGTTGTTTTGGGGGCAACATACCCACTCATTTATATTTTTTACTATTAATTGATATATAGATTAACATTATTTAGTTCATTTATATAATACTGATTTACTATATATTTGTTTCATATTGTGTAATTGATATCTTTAAATTAGTACTATATTCTGTTCGTATTCTACACAGGAAGTATGTGTATACCTGACATTGACCAATCACAACTGTGTATGAATCATTAAGAATTGCACCAATCGTAGCTAGGTATAGGGTATATATATCTAGCTATTAGCATATGTTAGCCACTCCTGAAGACATTATTACGTCGAAACGCGTAGAGTCTGGCTCGTTAGCCGTCTTACAGGAGGAAGTGAAGCAGAGGGAATCTTGGTGTTGTCCTCCGTTCCGGCAAGCTGTGACGACACGATCCGGAAGTGACGCCGCGTTGTCCACACACGCGAGAGCTGTGAGCAGTGTCTACCGGGCGGTGAGAGTTTGTGACGCACGAAAGACCCAGCTGTATACTGCCTTTACTTTTAAGATCTATGTAAGCCTCCATTCGTGACCATTATTTATAAATTTTGTTATTCTATCTGCACCATGGCTGTTTTCTCTTTTCATGAGATTGCTGACCCTATATACCGCACCTGACTGGGATGATTCACAGTTCCAGACAGATTCAATGCTTTAAAATCTACTTCGTTTGTGAGTAGTGATTTGGCAACCCCTTATATTTTTTGATTATCACAGTGTTATTGTATTACACTATTATATTTTTTCTTTTTTGGGTATCCACGACGCTCCCCTGGAATTCGATCAACAATGTTGTACATGTACTGCTATGCAATGTATGTAAAATGTGCGCCAATAAAGAATTTTTGTGTTTTTACCTTTCCAGGAGTGCAAGCAAGCAGAGATTGCTGGGCTATGAGTTTCAGAGTAAGTTTTGCGGAGAAACTTCTTTCCGATGTTGGCTATGTAGAGGGGTCCAGGTCAGATTCTCTGTTATATGGAAGCACAATGCTAGGTCAAAATCCTACCCTGAAAACTTTCTTGCACCTCACCGCCAGGATGTCCTGCTTCAGCACAAACCAGAAAGGTAACAATGGGACACAGGGTTGCAAGGTATCCCCAGAACAGTACAGGGGTGCCTAGTCTCAAGGGGATGCCCAGGTAATCCTAACCGGGTATAAGAGGTTCAGGGGAGGTATTCCAGTCAGGGATAAGACGGTGAGGCTTTTATTAAAATAAAAAGTCTCGTTTGCAGAGTGTAAGGGATATGGCTAGTGAGGAAACACTGTTAAGGTTTTTCACTCTCTCTCTCACACCAACAGACTTAATACATTTTAATAAAGACAGTATAAGATATATTTTATTAAAGCTGGTGTGTTTTACTTATACATTGTAACATAAGACCTGTTTTTTTTCTCCTGTATTATTGTAATTCACTATGTGTATGTCTGTTGCCAAGAAATAAACGCAATTTATTTTACATTTTGGTTTTGCTCAATGAAATGATCCTGGGTATAAAAGAGTAATGTCCTGGTCTCCCGTGACAAACAGATTTAAAAATAGACCACCAGTTGAGCTGTATCAGAATTGTAAGGCAGGTTTGGACTTGTTTCACAGCCTGAAGACTGATTAATAACTTCCTCCTCCTTCTGTATTCATTCCTGATAGTTATTCCTTTTTAAACATTGTTTTGGAATCCGCTGATTCAGGACGTTTATGATAAAACAAGATAAAGGAATGATCTATTTTTTATCTTTTTACAGAGGTAATATTTCAATGTTTCTTGGTTGTATGTTATTTTTATTAAGTGTGTGGAAACCCATCTGTAGTCTCAATACCTTAATTATTTTTATTTTCTGTATGCTTTTTAAAATGATAGTAAATAATAAATAAATAGTGATTGATGAGAGATGGTGCCCAATATCAATATTATAATACCTAACAATCTTATTTTCCTCTGTTATATATTACAGTACAATATTAAATACGCGCTGGCCGTCAGAAGTTTTCTTTAAAATCCCTCTACAATGCTGCTCCCCATCTCCCGTGATCAACAGGGCTAGAGAAGACTCACATACATAAAGACAAAAGGATGGGGGTGCAGAGAAAAGGGAAAGAATCACTAAGCGTTCAAAATATATAACAATTTATAGTAGCATAAAAAGTACAAAACTTACAATAAAATAAAGATCATATGGATCCAAGTACACCAGGCAGGTAGGGACTCAAACAGAAGTTCCGTAATCCAGACAGGATCCCCCTCTCCGAATCGCAGTTGGTATGTGCTGAGGGGAAGTTCCAGACCGGCATCCACTTGTAGTAGTTCCTACACTCGTGTAAGCAGTGTTAGGCCTGTAGCGGCTTCACGTACCCAGCATGCAATGGCTCGCCTACGCGTTTCGTGTCACGTGGGACACTTCGTCAGGGGGTAGCCACAATGATCATTAGAGCTAACTAAATACAGCAAGCTGACCAATGAATAGCGTTATAGCTCGTCTGGGCGATGATATCATCAGCCTTCCAATTAGTTTACAAACCACAGCAGTGTAAAACAATCACAGCAGATAATTAACATAACAACCGTGGAGAGCAAGTAATACATAAAACATAAAACACACGATAACCTAAAACAGAAAAAGATCAGCAATGAATAATATTAATGATGAAGAGTGAATAATCAGTCAGGGGTGTTTCTTCTTGAACTTGATGTTATTATACATAGAAAACTAGTACATATTAATGTAAAAGCCCCTAATTACACAAACAATTATTACCAGAAAATTGGTGAGTGTTGTATCCGTTACAATAAGAGTGAGAAAATCTCAAATACTTATACTACAGGTATAAACACTTATACTAAAAGTATATTTAAGATATTCAAATACATTACTCATAAGATTTAATAGCGATATTACACATTCACATGGTGGTATTAAGGTAGTAGCACCGGTATTGTAGAAATATTGATTAGTATGACATAACTTGACATTTATAGAGTAAGCATACTCACTGTCACAAGAGTTAGTGATGATATAAAATACTCGCATAATAGTATATGAATATTATACCTATAGTGTAAATATACAGTGGAGGTTAGTATAGCGTACCATATATATATATATCTTTGGACAGATCGTTTTGAATGAAAATCACAACATATGAGTTAACTAGCTCAAACACTGAACTTCATGTCCACTTGATCAGTACTGATGTACATATTAGTGAAAAACTAATTTTAAAGCTAAACAAGATAAATATCTAGAGATTCATATAACAATCATAGGTGGAAACATACAAGAAAAATGAGAGGAAGACAATACCTCCTACTGAAGTCACATAACATACCCACAAAAGCAGAGATTGCTAGTCTTTAAATCCCATTACAGGAACTCACTTAAAAAAAGGGGCTAATTCGATGTGTTCGTTGAGACCACCAGGAGATTTGCTACTTAGGGTATAGATTCAAAATTGTTCTTTTTGGAGTAGCATGTTGTCTCTATCGCTCTCCTGGGGTCTCTATGAATTATTTCAATTTGAGAAAGCGCCCTGTGTGAATGTGTGTAATTTGGGACATTAGGACTGTGTTCTGGCTGTCTGCAATGAAGATCAGGTGTATTATTCAAGTAATGGCCACTGTATTGCCTTACCTGTAAATGGTGTTGAGTATACACCACCATCACGACTGCTGCTATTCCTGTCATTTGGGTACTGTACCCTCTAGCCAAGTAGGCGAGAGTGACTATCCGTCAGAGGCATTGTTCGGTATTGTGAGGTTTCGGGGGTCACGGCGGTCGCAGCCTGACCTCTCCTCACCTCTCGTTGCTCCTGCTGCTGCGGGACGTCTCCGTCGCGGGTCCCGTCCGGTCCCCATAGTTGGTGGCTGGGACTCAGACGCCTGCTATTACTCCTGGGCGCGCGCCTCCCCTCGTTACGGAGCGCGCGCCGGACCAAGTTAATTTATTCACTGCTCCTGCAGTGAAGCCACGCCCCCAGCTCACACACAGGCTGCAATTCCTCACCAAAGCTGCTCACCTGTATACTTCTCAAGGCAGCCTATCCAGGACAGCTCCACGCACTCCTCCAGGTCTGCCCCCTCTTCCTATTCTTCAAAGCGTCAGGGGAGTTCGTCTCGAAGTCATAAAAAATAGAAAAAACATATCATAGTGCAAAAATGTTTAAACAGTGAAAAAAGTGAAATTTCTTCCAAAATGACTACTCACATTTTAAGTAGTCAATTTAGACAGTCATCCAACTTAAGGGGTGGATGCGCCCTATGTGTGAACAGCAGCCACCAATCACAACCTCCAAGGGAGAAACAAGAGAGAGACCATATAGTGTAGATAGTGTAGAGGTAATACAATTATATTGTCAAAACATGATTCAAGGCTTACACGTCATACGGTCGATGTGGGCACTCATATGTAGCAGTTGGCTGACTGTCTAAATTGACTACTTAAAATGTGAGTAGTCATTTTGGAAGAAATTTCACTTTTTTCACTGTTTAAACATTTTTGCACTATGATATGTTTTTTCTATTTTTTATGACTTCGAGACGAACTCCCCTGACGCTTTGAAAATTATCCATGAGAAGACAAGTGAAACAGTCTTTTTTCAAGGGTTGTAGTTTATTTTGAGGTTTTTTTTCACCTTATATATGCACTTTAAATAGGCACGTGCACCATCACTGTTTTTGCACTGTCACTGATTGTATTTATCACATTACCACTGTCACAATAGTGATCATTATTATTATCATATTTTGGGTTTGTTTTGAGCGCTATTGTTATTGTTTTCCACCCTCTTCCTATTCGCCAGCCGCACTATATAATGCCTGTCTTGTCATTCCCGCATCGCTCGACATAGTCTCTCCTTGTGGATGTCTATTCTGGCTCTCTCTTGTCTTCGCTTATTTACGTTACGACTCTGCTCCATCCTGACCACGCGACTTCCCGTCCCTCGACCTTCCGGATCTCTCCTCTCCCTGACCTTGGCTAACGGCAACTACTATGTCTCTTCTTTAACCGGTACCGACAAGTATTGCTATAGCTATTTCCACCTGGCCTGGCAACACCAAAACACCACATTTCGGACACGCTCCTTCTGCTGCGGGTGTGTGCACATATACGTCCCCACCTCAGTACAAGGGACGGGTCTGGTCTGCGGGCAGCACCGGCGTAACAGGTATTAACCCACCAGCCAATTATTGCTGGTTATTAAATACATCTCTAGGATATTAGCACATTTTGATATCATTTAATAGTTTTTTATTTTTCTCACTTTATCTGCTTCAGTGCGGTCCACTTTATTTTAACGTATACTATTAAACGGATGTTTTAATACATTAATTATTCATTAGTCCCCCCCCCCCCATTCTCTGTGCCTCGCTCCCCCTCACTCTGTGCTTCGCTCCCCCTCACTCCCTGTGCCTCTCCCCCCTCAATCCCTGTGCCTCTCCCCCCACTCCCTGTGCCTCTCCCCCTCACTCCCTGTGCCTCTCCCCCCTCACTCCCTGTGCCTCTCCCCCCTCACTCCCTGTGCCTCTCTTCCCCCTCGCTATCTGTGCCCTCTCCCTTTGCCCCTCCTCTTCGCTGTGCCTCTCTCCCCCCTCGCTTGCGGTGCCTCTCCCCCTCGCTAGCTGTGCCTCTCTCCCCCCTCGCTCACTGTGCCTCTCTCCCCCTCACTCGCGGCGCCTCTCTTCCCCCCCTTGCTCGCTGTGCCTCACTCCCAACCTCGCTGTGCCTCTCTCCCTCCCTCGCTGTGCCTCTCTCCCTCCCTCGCTGTGCCTCTCTCCTTCCCTCGCTGTGTCTCTCTCCCCCTCGCTGTGCCTCTCTCCCTCCCTGTGGCTCACTCCCTCCCTCGCTGTGCCTCCCTCCCTCGCTGTGCCTCTCTCCCTCCCTCCCTCGCTGTGCCTCTCTCCCTCCCTCGCTGTGCCTCTCTCCCTCCCTCGCTGTGCCTCTCTCCTTCCCTCCCTCGCTGTGCCTCTCTCCCTCCCTCGCTGTGCCTCTCTCCTTCCCTCCCTCACTGTGCCTCTCCCCCCCTCGCTCGCTGTGCCTCTTTCGCCTTCCTCGCTCGCTGTGCCTTTTTCTCTAACCCACACTGTGCCTCTCTTCCCCCTCCACTGTGCCTCTCCCCAATAACTGTGCCTCTCTGGCTCGCTCGCTGTGCCTCTCCCCCTCACTCGCTGTGCCTCTCTCCCTCCCTCCCTTGCTGTGCCTCTCTCCCTCCCTCGCTGTGCCTCTCTCCCTCCCTCGCTGTGCCTCTCTCCCTCCCTCGCTGTGCCTCTCTCCTTCCCTCCCTCGCTGTGCCTCTCTCCCTCCCTCGCTGTGCCTCTCTCCTTCCCTCCCTCGCTGTGCCTCTCCCCCCCTCGCTCGCTGTGCCTCTTTCCCCTTCCTCGCTCGCTGTGCCTCTCTTGCTGTGCCTTTTTCACTTTAAATAGGCACGTGCACCATCACTGTTTTTGCACTGTCACTGATTGTATTTATCACATTACCACTGTCACAATAGTGATCATTATTATTATCATATTTTGGGTTTGTTTTGAGCGCTATTGTTATTGTTTTCCACCCTCTTCCTATTCGCCAGCCGCACTATATAATGCCTGTCTTGTCATTCCCGCATCGCTCGACTTAGTCTCTCCTTGTGGATGTCTATTCTGGCTCTCTCTTGTCTTCGCTTATTTACGTTACGACTCTGCTCCCTCCTGACCACGCGACTTCCCGTCCCTCGACCTTCCGGATCTCTCCTCTCCCTGACCTTGGCTAACGGCAACTACTATGTCTCTTCTTTAACCGGTACCGACAAGTATTGCTATAGCTATTTCCACCTGGCCTGGCAACACCAAAACACCACATTTCGGACACGCTCCTTCTGCTGCGGGTGTGTGCACATATACGTCCCCACCTCAGTACAAGGGACGGGTCTGGTCTGCGGGCAGCACCGGCGTAACAGGTATTAACCCACCAGCCAATTATTGCTGGTTATTAAATACATCTCTAGGATATTAGCACATTTTGATATCATTTAATAGTTTTTTATTTTTCTCACTTTATCTGCTTCAGTGCGGTCCACTTTATTTTAACGTATACTATTAAACGGGTGTTTTAATACATTAATTATTCATTAGTCCCCCCCCCCATTCTCTGTGCCTCGCTCCCCCTCACTCTGTGCTTCGCTCCCCCTCACTCCCTGTGCCTCTCCCCCCTCAATCCCTGTGCCTCTCCCCCCCACTCCCTGTGCCTCTCCCCCTCACTCCCTGTGCCTCTCCCCCCTCACTCCCTGTGCCTCTCCCCCTCACTCCCTGTGCCTCTCTTCCCCCTCGCTATCTGTGCCCTCTCCCTTTGCCCCTCCTCTTCGCTGTGCCTCTCTCCCCCCTCGCTTGCGGTGCCTCTCCCCCTCGCTAGCTGTGCCTCTCTCCCCCCTCGCTCACTGTGCCTCTCTCCCCCTCACTCGCGGCGCCTCTCTTCCCCCCCTTGCTCGCTGTGCCTCACTCCCAACCTCGCTGTGCCTCTCTCCCTCCCTCGCTGTGCCTCTCTCCCTCCCTCGCTGTGCGTCTCTCCCTCCCTCGCTGTGCCTCTCTCCCTCCCTCGCTGTGCCTCTCTCCTTCCCTCGCTGTGTCTCTCTCCCCTCGCTGTGCCTCTCTCCCTCCCTGTGGCTCACTCCCTCCCTCGCTGTGCCTCCCTCCCTCGCTGTGCCTCTCTCCCTCCCTCCCTCCCTCGCTGTGCCTCTCTCCCTCCCTCGCTGTGCCTCTCTCCCTCCCTCGCTGTGCCTCTCTCCTTCCCTCCCTCGCTGTGCCTCTCTCCCTCCCTCGCTGTGCCTCTCTCCTTCCCTCCCTCACTGTGCCTCTCCCCCCCTCGCTCGCTGTGCCTCTTTCGCCTTCCTCGCTCGCTGTGCCTTTTTCTCTAACCCACACTGTGCCTCTCCTCCCCCTCCACTGTGCCTCTCCCCAATAACTGTGCCTCTCTGGCTCGCTCGCTGTGCCTCTCCCCCTCACTCGCTGTGCCTCTCTCCCTCCCTCCCTTGCTGTGCCTCTCTCCCTCCCTCGCTGTGCCTCTCTCCCTCCCTCGCTGTGCCTCTCTCCCTCCCTCGCTCGCTGTGCCTCTCCCCCCCCCTCGCTCGCTGTGCCTCTCTCCTTCCCTCGCTTGCTGTGCCTCTCTTCCCCCTCGCTCGCTGTGCCTCTCCCCTTCGCTCGCTGTGCCTCTATCCCCCCCTCGCTCGCTGTGCCTCTCTTCCCCCTCGCCCGCTGTGCCTCTCTCCCCCCCTCGCTCACTGTGCCTCTCTCCCTCTCTGTGCCTCTCCCTCCCTCACTGTGCCTCTCTCCTTCCCTCGCTCACTGTGCCTCTCTTCCCCATCGCTCGCTGTGCCTCTCTCCACCCCCTCGCTCGCTGTGCCTCTCTCCACCCCCTCGCTCGCTGTGCCTCTCTCCCCCTCTCACTCGCTGTGCCTCTCTTCCCACTCGCTCGCTTTGCCTCTCTTCCCCTCGCTCGCTGTGCCTCTCTCCCTCCCTCGCTGTGCCTCTCTCCACCCCTCACTCGCTGTGCCTCTCTTCCCCTCGCTCGCTGTGCCTCTCTCCACCCCTCACACGCTGTGCCTCTCTCCCCCTCTCACTCGCTGTGTCTCTCTTCCCCTCTCACTCGCTGTGCCTCTCTCCACCCCTCACTCACTGTGCCTCTCCCCCTCGCTCGCTGTGCCTCTCCCCGATCGCTCGCTGTGCCTCTCCCCCCACGCTCGCTGTGCCTCCCTCCCCCTCTCACTCGCTGTGCCTCTCTCCCCCCCTCGCTCGCTGTGTCTCTCCCCCCCTCGCTCGCTGTGCCTCTCTCCTCCCCCTCGCTCGCTGTGCCTCTCTCCTCCCCCTCGCTCGCTGTGCTTCTCTTCCTCCCTCGCTCGCTGTGCCTCTCTTACCCCCTCGCTCGCTGTGCCTCTCTTCCCCCCTCCCTCGCTGTTCCTCTCTTCCCCCCTCCCTCGCTGTTCCTCACTCCCTCCCTCGCTGTGCCTCTCCCTCCCTCTCTGTGCCTCTCCCTCCCTCGCTGTGCCTCTATCCTCTCTGTGCCTCTCTCCCCCTCGCTGTGCCTCTCCCCCCCTCGCTGTGCCTCTCTCCCCCCTCGCTGTGCCTCTCTCCCCCCTCACTGTGCCTCTCCCTCCCTCGCTGTGCCTCTCCCTCCCTCGCTGTGCCTCTCTCCTTCCCTCGCTGTGCCTCTCTCCCTCCCTCGCTGTGCCTCTCTCCCTCCCTGTGCCTCACTCCCTCCCTCGCTGTGCCTCCCTCCCTCGCTGTGCCTCTCTCCCTCCCTCCCTCGCTGTGCCTCTCTCCCTCCCTCGCTGTGCCTCTCTCCCTCCCTCGCTGTGCCTCTCTCCCTCCCTCGCTGTGCCTCTCTCCTTCCCTCCCTCACTGTGCCTCTCCCCCCCTCGCTCGCTGTGCCTCTTTCCCCTTCCTCGCTCGCTGTGCCTCTCTTGCTGTGCCTTTTTCTCTAACCCACACTGTGCCTCTCTCCTCCCCCTCCACTGTGCCTCTCCCCAATAACTGTGCCTCTCTGGCTCGCTCGCTGTGCCTCTCCCCCTCACTCGCTGTGCCTCTCTCCCTTCCTCGCTGTGCCTCTCTCCCTCCCTCGCTGTGCCTCTCTCCCTCCCTCGCTGTGCCTCTCTCCCTCCCTCGCTGTGCCTCTCTCCTTCCCTCCCTCGCTGTGCCTCTCCCCCCCTCGCTCGCTGTGCCTCTTTCCCCTTCCTCACTCGCTGTGCCTCTCTTGCTGTGCCTTTCTCTCTAACCCACACTGTGCCTCTCTCCTCCCCCTCCACTGTGCCTCTCCCCAATAACTGTGCCTCTCTGGCTCGCTCGCTGTGCCTCTCCCCCTCACTCGCCGTGACTCTCTCCCCCTCACTTGCTTTGCCTTTCTCCCCCTCGCTCGCTGTGCCTCTCTCCCCCTCGCTTGCTGTGCCTCTCTCCCCCTCGCTCGCTGTGCCTCTCTCCCTCTCGCTCGCTGTGCCTCTCTTCCCCTCGCTCGCTGTGCCTCTCTTCCCACTCGCTCGCTGTGCCTCTCTTCCCCTCGCTCGCTGTGCCTCTCTCCCTCCCTCGCTGTGCCTCTCTCCACCCCTCACTCGCTGTGCCTCTCTTCCCCTCGCTCGCTGTGCCTCTCTCCACCCCTCACTCGCTGTGCCTCTCTCCCCCTCTCACTTGCTGTGCCTCTCTTCCCCTCTCACTCGCTGTGCCTCTCTTCCCCTCTCACTCGCTGTGCCTCTCTCCCTCCCTCGCTGTGCCTCTCTCCACCCCCTCTCTCGCTGTACCTCTCTTCCCCTCTCACTCGCTGTGCCTCTCTTCCCCTCGCTCGCTGTGCCTCTCTCCCTCCCTCGCTGTGCCTCTCCACCCCTCACTCGCTGTGCCTCTCTTCCCCTCGCTCGCTGTGCCTCTCTCCCTCCCTCGCTGTGCCTCTCTCCACCCCTCACTCGCTGTGCCTCTCTCCCCCTCTCACTCGCTGTGCCTCTCTTCCCCTCTCACTCGCTGTGCCTCTCTTCCCCTCGCTCGCTGTGCCTCTCTTCCCCCTCGCTCGCTGTGCCTCTCTTCCCCCCTCCCTCGCTCTGCTTCTCTCCCCCCATCACTCGCTGTGCCTCTCTTCCCCCTCGCTCGCTGTGCCTCTCTCCTTCCCTCGCTCGCTGTGCCTCTCTCCTTCACTCGCTCGCTGTGCCTCTCTCCTTCCCTCGCTCGCTGTGCCTCTCTCCCCCCCTCGCTCGCTGTGCCTCTCTCCCCCCCTCGCTCGCTGTGCCTCTCTCCCCCCCTCGCTCGCTGTGCCTCTCTCCCTCTCTCACTCGCTGTGCCACTCTCCCCCCCTCGCTCGCTGTGCCTCTCTCCCTCCCTCGCTCGCTGTGCCTCTCTCCCCCCCTCGCTCGCTGTGCCTCTCTCCTTCCCTCGCTTGCTGTGCCTCTCTTCCCCCTCGCTCGCTGTGCCTCTCCCCTTCGCTCGCTGTGCCTCTATCCCCCCCTCGCTCGCTGTGCCTCTCTTCCCCCTCGCCCGCTGTGCCTCTCTCCCCCCCTCGCTCACTGTGCCTCTCTCCCTCTCTGTGCCTCTCCCTCCCTCACTGTGCCTCTCTCCTTCCCTCGCTCACTGTGCCTCTCTTCCCCATCGCTCGCTGTGCCTCTCTCCACCCCCTCGCTCGCTGTGCCTCTCTCCACCCCCTCGCTCGCTGTGCCTCTCTCCCCCTCTCACTCGCTGTGCCTCTCTTCCCACTCGCTCGCTGTGCCTCTCTTCCCCTCGCTCGCTGTGCCTCTCTCCCTCCCTCGCTGTGCCTCTCTCCACCCCTCACTCGCTGTGCCTCTCTTCCCCTCGCTCGCTGTGCCTCTCTCCACCCCTCACTCGCTGTGCCTCTCTCCCCCTCTCACTCGCTGTCTCTCTTCCCCTCTCACTCGCTGTGCCTCTCTCCACCCCTCACTCACTGTGCCTCTCCCCCTCGCTCGCTGTGCCTCTCCCCGATCGCTCGCTGTGCCTCTCCCCTTCGCTCGCTGTGCCTCTATCCCCCCCTCGCTCGCTGTGCCTCTCTTCCCCCTCGCCCGCTGTGCCTCTCTCCCCCCCTCGCTCACTGTGCCTCTCTCCCTCTCTGTGCCTCTCCCTCCCTCACTGTGCCTCTCTCCTTCCCTCGCTCACTGTGCCTCTCTTCCCCATCGCTCGCTGTGCCTCTCTCCACCCCCTCGCTCGCTGTGCCTCTCTCCACCCCCTCGCTCGCTGTGCCTCTCTCCCCCTCTCACTCGCTGTGCCTCTCTTCCCACTCGCTCGGTGTGCCTCTCTTCCCCTCGCTCGCTGTGCCTCTCTCCCTCCCTCGCTGTGCCTCTCTCCACCCCTCACTCGCTGTGCCTCTCTTCCCCTCGCTCGCTGTGCCTCTCTCCACCCCTCACTCGCTGTGCCTCTCTCCCCCTCTCACTCGCTGTCTCTCTTCCCCTCTCACTCGCTGTGCCTCTCTCCACCCCTCACTCACTGTGCCTCTCCCCCTCGCTCGCTGTGCCTCTCCCCGATCGCTCGCTGTGCCTCTCCCCCCACGCTCGCTGTGCCTCCCTCCCCCTCTCACTCGCTGTGCCTCTCTCCCCCCCTCGCTCGCTGTGTCTCTCCCCCCCTCGCTCGCTGTGCCTCTCTCCTCCCCCTCACTCGCTGTGCCTCTCTCCTCCCCCTCGCTCGCTGTGCTTCTCTTCCTCCCTCGCTCGCTGTGCCTCTCTTACCCCCTCGCTCGCTGTGCCTCTCTTCCCCCCTCCCTCGCTGTTCCTCTCTTCCCCCCTCCCTCGCTGTTCCTCACTCCCTCCATCGCTGTGCCTCTCTCCCTCCCTCTCTGTGCCTCTCCCTCCCTCGCTGTGCCTCTATCCTCTCTGTGCCTCTCTCCCCCTCGCTGTGCCTCTCCCCCCCTCGCTGTGCCTCTCTCCCCCCTCGCTGTGCCTCTCTCCCCCCTCACTGTGCCTCTCCCTCCCTCGCTGTGCCTCTCCCTCCCTCGCTGTGCCTCTCTCCCTCCCTCGCTGTGCCTCTCCCTCCCTTGCTGTGCCTCTCTCCCTCCCTCGCTGTGCCTCTATCCCTCCCTCGCTGTGCCTCTCTCCCTCCCTCGCTGTGCCTCTCTCCTTCCCTCGCTGTGCCTCTCTCCCCCTCGCTGTGCCTCTCTCCCTCCCTGTGCCTCACTCCCTCCCTCGCTGTGCCTCCCTCCCTCGCTGTGCCTCTCTCCCTCCCTCCCTCGCTGTGCCTCTCTCCCTCCCTCGCTGTGCCTCTCTCCCTCCCTCGCTGTGCCTCTCTCCCTCCCTCGCTGTGCCTCTCTCCTTCCCTCCCTCACTGTGCCTCTCCCCCCCTCGCTCGCTGTGCCTCTTTCCCCTTCCTCGCTCGCTGTGCCTCTCTTGCTGTGCCTTTTTCTCTAACCCACACTGTGCCTCTCTCCTCCCCCTCCACTGTGCCTCTCCCCAATAACTGTGCCTCTCTGGCTCGCTCGCTGTGCCTCTCCCCCTCACTCGCTGTGCCTCTCTCCCTCCCTCGCTGTGCCTCTCTCCCTCCCTCGCTGTGCCTCTCTCCCTCCCTCGCTGTGCCTCTCTCCCTCCCTCGCTGTGCCTCTCTCCCTCCCTCGCTGTGCCTCTCTCCTTCCCTCCCTCGCTGTGCCTCTCCCCCCCTCGCTCGCTGTGCCTCTTTCCCCTTCCTCACTCGCTGTGCCTCTCTTGCTGTGCCTTTCTCTCTAACCCACACTGTGCCTCTCTCCTCCCCCTCCACTGTGCCTCTCCCCAATAACTGTGCCTCTCTGGCTCGCTCGCTGTGCCTCTCCCCCTCACTCGCCGTGACTCTCTCCCCCTCACTTGCTTTGCCTTTCTCCCCCTCGCTCGCTGTGCCTCTCTCCCCCTCGCTTGCTGTGCCTCTCTCCCCCTCGCTCGCTGTGCTTCTCTCCCTCTCGCTCGCTGTGCCTCTCTTCCCCTCGCTCGCTGTGCCTCTCTTCCCACTCGCTCGCTGTGCCTCTCTTCCCCTCGCTCGCTGTGCCTCTCTCCCTCCCTCGCTGTGCCTCTCTCCACCCCTCACTCGCTGTGCCTCTCTTCCCCTCGCTCGCTGTGCCTCTCTCCACCCCTCACTCGCTGTGCCTCTCTCCCCCTCTCACTCGCTGTGCCTCTCTTCCCCTCTCACTCGCTGTGCCTCTCTTCCCCTCTCACTCGCTGTGCCTCTCTTCCCCTCTCACTCGCTGTGCCTCTCTCCCCATCACTCGCTGTGCCTCTCTCCCTCCCTCGCTGTGCCTCTCTCCACCCCCTCTCTCGCTGTACCTCTCTTCCCCTCTCACTCGCTGTGCCTCTCTTCCCCTCGCTCGCTGTGCCTCTCTCCCTCCCTCGCTGTGCCTCTCCACCCGTCACTCGCTGTGCCTCTCTTCCCCTCGCTCGCTGTGCCTCTCTCCCTCCCTCGCTGTGCCTCTCTCCACCCCTCACTCGCTGTGCCTCTCTCCCCCTCTCACTCGCTGTGCCTCTCTTCCCCTCTCACTCGCTGTGCCTCTCTTCCCCTCGCTCGCTGTGCCTCTCTTCCCCCTCGCTCGCTGTGCCTCTCTTCCCCCCTCCCTCGCTCTGCTTCTCTCCCCCCCTCACTCGCTGTGCCTCTCTTCCCCCTCGCTCGCTGTGCCTCTCTCCTTCCCTCGCTCGCTGTGCCTCTCTCCTTCACTCGCTCGCTGTGCCTCTCTCCTTCCCTCGCTCGCTGTGCCTCTCTCCCCCCCTCGCTCGCTGTGCCTCTCTCCCCCCCTCGCTCGCTGTGCCTCTCTCCCCCCCTCACTCGCTGTGCCTCTCTCCCTCTCTCACTCGCTGTGCCACTCTCCCCCCCTCGCTCGCTGTGCCTCTCTCCCTCCCTCGCTCGCTGTGCCTCTCTCCCCCCCTCGCTCGCTGTGCCTCTCTCCTTCCCTCGCTTGCTGTGCCTCTCTTCCCCCTCGCTCGCTGTGCCTCTCCCCTTCGCTCGCTGTGCCTCTATCCCCCCCTCGCTCGCTGTGCCTCTCTTCCCCCTCGCCCGCTGTGCCTCTCTCCCCCCCTCGCTCACTGTGCCTCTCTCCCTCCCTCTCTGTGCCTCTCCCTCCCTCGCTGTGCCTCTCTCCTTCCCTCGCTCACTGTGCCTCTCTTCCCCATCGCTCGCTGTGCCTCTCTCCACCCCGTCGCTCGCTGTGCCTCTCTCCACCCCCTCGCTCGCTGTGCCTCTCTCCCCCTCTCACTTGCTGTGCCTCTTCCCCCTCGCTCGCTGTGCCTCTCTCCCTCCCTCGCTCGCTGTGCCTCTCCCCCCTCGCTCGCTGTGCCTCTCTCCCTCCCTCGCTGTGCCTCTCTCCACCCCTCACTCGCTGTGCCTCTCTTCCCCTTGCTCGCTGTGCCTCTCTCCACCCCTCACTCGCTGTGCCTCTCTCCCCCTCTCACTCGCTGTGCCTCTCTTCCCCTCTCACTCGCTGTGCCTCTCTTCCCCTCTCACTCGCTGTGCCTCTCTCCCCATCACTTGCTGTGCCTCTCTCCCTCCCTCGCTGTGCCTCTCTCCACCCCCTCTCTCGCTGTACCTCTCGTCCCCTCTCACTCGCTGTGCCTCTCTTCCCCTCGCTCGCTGTGCCTCTCTCCCTCCCTCGCTGTGCCTCTCTCCACCCCTCACTCGCTGTGCCTCTCTTCCCCTCGCTCGCTGTGCCTCTCCCCTCCCTCGCTGTGCCTCTCTCCCTCCCTCGCTCGCTGTGCCTCTCTTCCCCCCTCGCTCGCTGTGCCTCTCTCCTTCCCTCGCTGTGCCTCTCTCCCTCCCTCGCTGTGCCTCTCTCCCTCCCTCGCTGTGCCTCTCTCCCTCCCTCGCTGTGCCTCTCTCCCTCCCTCGCTGTGCCTCTCTCCCTCCCTCCCTGTGCCTCTCTCCCCCCCTCGCTCGCTTTGCCTCTCCCCCTCGCTTGCTGTGCCTCTCTCCCCCTCGCTCGCTGTGCCTCTCTCCCCCCCTAACTCGCTGTGCCTCTCTCCCCCCCTCGCTCGCTTTGCCTCTCTTCCCCCTCGCTCACTGTACCTTTTCTCTAACCCTCACTGTCTCCTCCCCCTCACTGTGCCTCTCTCCCCCTCGCTGTGCCTCTCTCCCCCCTCGCTGTGCCTCTCTCCCATCCTCGCTGTGCCTCTCTCCTCCCCCCCTCGCTGTAACTCTCTCCTCCCCCCTCGCCGTGCCTCTCTCCTCCCCCCCTCGCTGTGCCTCTCTCCTCCCCCCTCACTGTGTCTCTCCATTAACCTTCACTGTGCCTCTCCCCCCTAACCCTCACTGTGCCTCTCTTTCCCCCTCGCACGCTGTGCCTCTTTCGCACGCTGTGCCTCTTTCCCCTTCCTTGCTCGCTGTGCCTCTCCCCCTCGCTCGCTGTGCCTCTCTCCCCCCTTGCTCGCTGTGCCTCTCTCCAACCCTTGCTCGCTGTGCCTCTCTCCCCCTCTCACTCGCTGTGCCTCTTTCCCCCCTTGCTCGCTGTGCCTATCTCCCCCCTCGCTTGTAGTGCCTCTCTCCACCCCCTCGCTTGCTGTGCCTCTCTCCACCCCTCGCTCGCTGTGCCTCTCTCCCCCTCTCACTCGCTGTGCCTCTCTCCCCCCCTCGCTCGCTGTGCCTCTCTTCCCCTCGCTCGCTGTGCCTCTCTCCCCCCTCGCTGTGCCTCCCTTGCCCCCTCGCTCGCTGTGCCTCACTCCCTCCCTTGCTGTGCCTCACTCCCTCCCTCGATGTTCCTCTCTCCCCCTCTCACTCGCTGTGCCTCACTCCCTCCCTCGATGTTCCTCTCTCCCCCTCTCGCTCGCTGTGCCTCTCTTCCCCAGTCGCTCGCTGTACTTCTCTTCCCCCTCCCTCGCTGTGGCTCACTCCCTCCCTCGCTGTGCCTCTCTCCCTCCCTCGCTGTGCCTCTCCCTCCCTCGCTGTGCCTCTCTCCCTCCCTCGCTGTTCCTCTCTCCCTCCCTCGCTGTGCCTCTCTCCCTCCCTCGCTGTGCCTCTCTCCCTCCCTCGCTGTGCCTCACTCCCTCGCTCGCTGTGTCTCTCTCCCTCCCTCGCTGTGCCTCTCTCCCTCCCTCGCTGTGCCTCTCTCCCTCCCTCGCTGTGCCTCTCTCCCTCCCTCGCTGTGCCTCGCTCCCTCCCTCGCTGTGCCTCGCTCCCTCCCTCGCTGTGCTCTCTCCCTCCCTCGCTGTGCCTCTCACCCTCCCTCGCTGTGCCTCTCACCCTCCCTCGCTGTGCCTCTCACCCTCCCTCGCTGTGCCTCTCTCCCTCCCTCGCTGTGCCTCTCTCCCTCCCTCGCTGTGCCTCTCTCCCTCGCTCGCTGTGCCTCTCCCCCCTCAGTTGCTGTGCCTCTCCCCTCCTCACTTGCTGTGCGTCTCCCACCCTCGCTTGCTGTGCCACCCTCCTTCCCTCCCTCGCTCTCTCCCCCTAGCAGTGCCTCACTCCCTCATAGCTGTGCCTCTCCCCCCTCGCTGTGCCTCTCTCCCTCCTCGCTGTGCCTCTCTCCCTCCTCGCTGGGCCTCTCTCCCTCCTCGCTGGGCCTCTCTCCCCCCCTCGCTCGCTGTGCCTCTCTCCCCTCGCTCGCCGTAACTCTCTACCCCTCGCTCGCTTTGCCTTTCTCCCCCTAGCTCGCTGTGCCTCTCCCCCTCGCTCGCTGCGCCTCTCCCCCTAGCTCGCTGTGCCTCTCCCCCTCGCTCGCTGCGCCTCTCCCCATAGCTCGCTGTGCCTCTCCCCCCTCACTTGCTGTGCCTCTCCCCCCCTCGCTCGCTGTGCCACTCTCCACCCCTCGCTCGCTGTGCCTCTCTCCACCCCCTCGCTCGCTGTTCCTCTCTCCCCCCCTCGCTCGCTGTGCCTCTCTCCCTCGCTCGCTGTGCCTCTCTCCCTCGCTCGCTGTGCCTCTCTCCCTCCCTCGCTGTGCCTCTCTCCCTCCCTCGCTGTGCCTCTTGCCCCCTCGCTCGCTGTGCCTCTCTTGCCCCCTCGCTCGCTGTGCCTCACTCCCTCGCTCGCTGTGCCTCACTCCCTCGCTCGCTGTGCCTCACTCCATCGCTCGCTGTGCCTCTCTCCCTCCCTCGCTGTGCCTCTCTCCCTCCATAGCTGTGCCTCACTCCTTCTCTCGCTGTGCCTCTCTCCCTACCTCGCTGTGCCTCTCTCCCTCCCTCCCTCCCTCCCTCGCTGTTCCTCTCTCACTCCCTCGCTGTGCCTCTCTCCCTCCCTCGCTGTGCCTCTCTCCCTCCCTCGCTCGCTGTGCCTCTCTCCCTCCCTCGCTGTGCCTCTCCCCCCCACGCTCGCTGTGCCACTCTCCACCCCTCGCTTGCTGTGCCTCTCTCCACTACCTCGCTCGCTGTTCCTCTCTCCCCCCCTCGCTCGCTGTGCCTCTCTCCCTCGCTCGCTGTGCCTCTCTCCCTCCCTCGCTGTGCCTCTCTCCCTCCCTCGCTGTGCCTCTCCCTCCCTCGCTGTGCCTCTCCCTCCCTCGCTGTGCCTCTCTTGCCCCCTCGCTCGCTGTGCCTCTCTTGCCCCCTCGCTCGCTGTGCCTCACTCCCTCGCTCGCTGTGCTCACTCCCTCGCTCTCTGTGCCTCACTCCCTCCCTCTGCCTCACTCCCTCACTCGCTGTGCCTCACTCCATCGCTCGCTGTACCTCTCTTCCCCCCTCCCTCGCTGTGGCTCACTCCCTTCCTCGCTGTGCCTCTCTCCCTCCCTCGCTGTGCCTCTCTCCCTCCCTCGCTGTGCCTCTCTCCCTCCCTCGCTGTTCCTCTCTCCCTCCCTCGCTGTGCCTCTCTCCCTCCCTCGCTGTGCCTCTCTCCCTCCCTCGCTGTGCCTCACTCCCTCGCTCGCTGTGCCTCTCTCCCTCCCTCGCTGTGCCTCTCTCCCTCCCTGTGCCTCTCTCCCTCCCTCGCTGTGCCTCTCTCCCTCCCTCGCTGTGCCTCGCTCCCTCCCTCGCTGTGCCTCACTCCCTCCCTCGCTGTGCTTCGCTCCCTCCCTCGCTGTGCCTCTCTCCCTCCCTCCCTCGCTGTGCCTCTCTCCCTCCCTCGCTGTGCCTCTCACCCTCCCTCGCTGTGCCTCTCTCCTCCCTCGCTGTGCCTCTCCCTCCCTCGCTGTGTCTCTCTCCTCCCCCCCCCACTGTGCCTCTCCCCCCTCACTCACTGTGCCTCCCCCACCTCGCTCGCTGTGCCTTTCTCCTCCCCCCTCACTGTGCCTCTCCCACCCACTGTGCCTCTCTCCTCCCCCCTCACTGTGCCTCTCTCCTCCCCATCACTGTGCCTCTCCCCCCTCGCTCGCTGTGCCTTTTTCTCTAACCCCTCACTGTGCCTCTCCCCCTAACCCTCACTGTGCCTCTCTCCTCCCCCCCCCACTGTGCTCTCCCCCCTCACTCACTGTGCCTCTCCCACCTCGCTCGCTGTGCCTTTCTCGTCCCCCCTCACTGTGCCTCTCTCCCCCTGACTGTGCCTCTCCCTCCTCCTCTCACTGTGCCCCATATTGCACAGTTAGGCACAGTTTGCCTTTCTCCCCCTAGCTCGCTGTGCCTCTCCCCCTCGCTCGCTGCGCCTCTCCCCCTAGCTCGCTGTGCCTCTCCCCCTCGCTCGCTGCGCCTCTCCCCATAGCTCGCTGTGCCTCTCCCCCCTCACTTGCTGTGCCTCTCCCCCCCTCGCTCGCTGTGCCACTCTCCACCCCTCGCTCGCTGTGCCTCTCTCCACCCCCTCGCTCGCTGTTCCTCTCTCCCCCCCTCGCTCGCTGTGCCTCTCTCCTCGCTCGCTGTGCCTCTCTCCCTCCCTCGCTGTGCCTCTCTCCCTCCCTTGTTGTGCCTCTCCCTCCCTCGCTGTGCCTCTCTTGCCCCCTCGCTCGCTGTGCCTCTCTTGCCCCCTAGCTCGCTGTGCCTCACTCCCTCGCTCGCTGTGCCTCACTCCATCGCTCGCTGTGCCTCTCTCCCTCCCTCGCTGTGCCTCTCTCCCTCCCTCGCTGTGCCTCACTCCTTCTCTCGCTGTGCCTCTCTCCCTACCTCGCTGTGTCTCTCTCCCTCCCTCGCTGTGCCTCTCTCCCTCCCTCCCTCGCTGTTCCTCTCTCCCTCCCTCGCTGTGCCTCTCTCCCTCCCTCGCTATGCCTCTCTCCCTCCTCGCTGTGCCTCACTCCCTCGCTCGCTGTGCCTCTCTCCCTCCCTCGCTGTGCCTCTCCCCCCCACGCTCGCTGTGCCACTCTCCACCCCTCGCTCGCTGTGCCTCTCTCCACCCCCTCGCTCGCTGTTCCTCTCTCCCCCCCTCGCTCGCTGTGCCTCTCTCCCTCGCTCGCTGTGCCTCTCTCCCTCCCTCGCTGTGCCTCTCTCCTCCCTCGCTGTGCCTCTCCCTTCCTCGCTGTGCCTCTCCCTCCCTCGCTGTGCCTCTCTTGCCCCCTCGCTCGCTGTGCCTCTCTTGCCCCCTCGCTCGCTGTGCCTCTCTCCCTCGCTCGCTGTGCCTCACTCCTCGCTCTCTGTGCCTCACTCCCTCCCTCTGCCTCACTCCCTCGCTCGCTGTGCCTCACTCCATCGCTCGCTGTACCTCTCTTCCCCCCTCCCTCGCTGTGGCTCACTCCCTCCCTCGCTGTGCCTCTCTCCCTCCCTCGCTGTGCCTCTCTCCCTCCCTCGCTGTGCCTCTCTCCCTCCCTCCCTGTGCCTCTATCCCTCCCTCGCTGTGCCTCTCTCCCTCCCTCGCTGTGCCTCGCTCCCTCCCTCGCTGTGCCTCACTCCCTCCCTCGCTGTGCCTCGCTCCCTCCGTCGCTGTGCCTCGCTCCCTCCCTCCCTCGCTGTGCCTCTCTCCCTCCCTCGCTGTGCCTCTCACCCTCCCTCGCTGTGCCTCTCACCCTCCCTCGCTGTGCCTCTCTCCTCCCTCGCTGTGCCTCTCTCCCTCCCTCGCTGTGCCTCTCTCCCTCCCTCGCTGTGCCTCTCTCCTCCCTCGCTGTGCCTCTCTCCCTCCCTCGCTGTGCCTCTCTCCCTCCCTCGCTGTGCCTCTCTCCCTCCCTCGCTGTGTCTCTTTCCTCCCCCCCCACTGTGCCTCTCCCCCCCTCACTCACTGTGCCTCCCCCACCTCGCTCGCTGTGCCTTTCTCCTCCCCCCTCACTGTGCCTCTCCCCCTCACTGTGCCTCTCTCCTCCCCCCTCACTGTGCCTCTCTCCTCCCCCATCACTGTGCCTCTCCCCCCTCACTGTGCCTCTCTCCCCGCTCGCTCGCTGTGCCTTTTTCTCTAACCCTCACTGTGCCTCTCCCCCTAACCCTCACTGTGCCTCTCTCCTCCCCCCCCCCACTGTGCCTCTCCCCCTCACTCACTGTGCCTCTCCCACCTCGCTCGCTGTGCCTTTCTCGTCCCCCCTCACTGTGCCTCTCTCCCCCTGACTGTGCCTCTCCCTCCTCCTCTCACTGTGCCCCATATTGCACAGTTAGGCAGGAGGAGGTACAATGAAATGAGGGGAATGGGATAAGAGGGGGATGAGATAAGAGGGGGGTGAGATAAGAGGGGGATGGGATAAGAGGGGGATGGGATAAGAGGGGATGGGATAAGAGGGGGATGGGATAAGAGGGGGATGGGATAAGAGGGTATGGGATATGAGGGGAATGGGATAAGAGGGGGATGGGATAAGAGGGGGATGGGATAAGAGGGGAATGGGATAAGAGTGATCCCCTGATCTGCTCCCGGGATCACAGACCTAGGTCAGGGAGGGGGGGCGTGGCTTGAGCGGAGGGACCCGCTACTCTCCCCCCCCCCTCCCTCCACGGACTCGGGCTGGAGCTGGAAGGTAAGTTTAAACACACACACGCAGGCACTCATTCATACACGCGCACACGCACACACGCGCACACACACACACAGGCAGGCACTCACGCACTCATACACACACACACGCGCGCACACACAGGCAGGCACTCACGCACTCATACACACACACACACACAGACAGAGGCAGGCACTCGGGCACACACACACACAGACAGGCACTCACGCACTCAGACACATACACACACAGGCAGGCACTCACGCACTCATACACACACACACGCGCGCACACACAGGCAGGCACTCACGCACTCATACACACACACACACACAGACAGAGGCAGGCACTCGGGCACACACACACACAGACAGGCACTCACGCACT
>NW_027454818.1:0-58511 GCF_040206685.1 Ascaphus truei
GACAGGCCGTGACCCTGACTCCATTATCTGCGTCTTTAACATTCATCCCGTTAACTGGAAACAGATCCCAGACACGGGAGGGTCCTGCTAACAGCGGAGTGTGTGTGTGTGTGTGTGTGTGTGTGTGTGTGTGTGTGTGTGTGTGTGTGTGTGTGTGTTATATATATATTGTGTGTGTGTGTGTGTGTGTGTGTGTGTGTGTGTGTGTGTGTTATATATATATATAGAGTGTGTGTGTGTGTGTTATACAGCGCGTCGTGATAATTATCAGTGTATAGATACTCTGCATCATTATACAGCGCGGCGTGATCATTATCAGTGTATAGATACTCTGCATCATTATACAGCGCGGCGTGATCATTATCAGTGTATAGATACTCTGCACCATTATACAGCGTGGCGTGATCATTATCAGTGTATAGATACTCAGCGTCATTATACAGCGCTGTGTGATCATTATCAGTGTATAGATACTCTGCATCATTATACAGCGCGTCGTGTTTATTATCAGTGAATAGATACTCTGCATCATTATACAGCGCGGCGTGATCACTATCAGTGTATAGATACTCAGCATCATTATACAGCGCGGCGTGATCATTATCAGTGTGTAGATACTCTGCATCATTATACAGCGCGGCGTGATCATTATCAGTGTATAGATACTCTGCATCATTATACAGCGCGGCGTGATCATTATCAGTGTATAGATACTCTGCACCATTATGCCGCGCAGTGAAGGCTAACGGGAATGCTCTTGTCTTGCAGTGGCCCCCCCCCCGGGTGCCCCGTCCCCCCCCCCCCGGGTCTGTCCGCGGGCACACGGAGCCCCCATGTGACCGCCGCGCCCCATGTGCCTCGCGCAGCTGGGGGCGGAGCCCGCCTTGGTCTCTTCTGATTGGTTCTGGATGGAATTGCGTTGAATGGACCAGGATCTCAGCGGCCTGGACTGCTTGTCAGAGCCAGATGAAAAAAGGTAAGGGCGGGCCCCGGCCTGGCTCACTCCCCCTCTGTGTGTGATGTCACGGCGCGGTCAGCGGGTCATCACCCCCAGCTGCCCTCCCTTTCTGGTGTCTGGTCACAGCTGCTGGACAGCGGTCTCCTAGGGGCAAAGTGTACTAATGGCAGTGACAGGGTTAAGGGGTCAGTCCCTCCTAGGGCAAAGTGTACTAATGGCAGTGACAGGGTAAGGGGTCAGTCTCTCCTAGGGGCAAAGTGTACTAATGGCAGTGACATGGTTAAGGGGTCAGTCTCTCCTAGGGCAAAGTGTACTAATGGCAGTGACATGGTTAAGGGGTCAGTCCCTCCTAAAGGCAAAGTGTACTAATGGCAGTGACATGGTTAAGGGGTCAGTCCCTCCTAGGGCAAAGTGTACTAATGGCAGTGACATGGTTAAGGGGTCAGTCTCTCCTAGGGGCAAAGTGTACTAATGGCAGTGACAGGGTTAAGGGGCCAGTCCCTCCTAGGGGCAAAGTGTACTAATGGCAGTGACATGGTTAAGGGGTCAGTCCCTCCTAGGGGCAAAGTGTACTAATGGCAGTGACAGGGTTAAGGGGTCAGTGTCTCCTAGGGGCAAAGTGTAGTAATGGCAGTGACAGGGTTAAGAGGTCACTCCTTCCTAGGGGCAAAGTGTACTAATGGCAGTGACATGGTTAAGGGGTCAGTCCCTCCTAGGGGCAAAGTGTACTAATGGCAGTGACATGGTTAAGGGGTCAGTCCTCCTAGGGGCAAAGTGTACTAATGGCAGTGACATGGTTAAGGGGTCAGTCCCTCCTAGGGGCAAAGTGTACTAATGGCAGTGACAGGGTTAAGGGGGTCAGTGTCTCCTAGGGGCAAAGTGTACTAATGGCAGTGACAGGGTTAAGGGGTCAGTGTCTCCTAGGGCAAAGTGTAGTAATGGCAGTGACAGGGTTAAGAGGTCACTCCTTCCTAGGGGCAAAGTGTACTAATGGCAGTGACAGGGTTAAGGGGTCAGTCCCTCCTAGGGGCAAAGTGTACTAATGGCAGTGACAGGGTTAAGGGGTCAGTTCCTCCTAGGGGCAAAGTGTATTAATGGCAGTAACAGGGTTAAGGGTCAGTCCCTCCAAGGGGCAACGTGTTCTAATGGCAGTGACAGGGTTAAGGGGTCAGTCCCTCCTAGGGGCAAAGTGTACTAATGGCAGTGACAGGGTTAATGGGTCAGTCCCTCCTAGGGGCAAAGTGTACTAATGGCAGTGACAGGGTTAATGGGTCAGTCCCTCCTAGGGCAAAGTGTACTAATGGCAGTGACAGGGTTGAGGGGTCAGTCTCTCCTAGGGGCAAAGTGTACTAATGGCAGTAACAGGGTTAATGGGTCAGTCCCTCCTAGGGGCAAAGTGTACTAATGGCAGTGACAGGGTTAATGGGTCAGTCCCTCCTAGGGGCAAAGTGTACTAATGGCAGTGACAGGGTTAATGGGTCAGTCCCTCCTAGGGGCAAAGTGTACTAATGGCAGTGACAGGGTTGAGGGGTCAGTCTCTCCTAGGGGCAAAGTGTACTAATGGCAGTAACAGGGTTAAGGGGTCAGTCCCTCCAAGGGGCAACGTGTTCTAATGGCAGTGACAGGGTTAAGGGGTCAGTCCCTCCTAGGGACAAAGTGTACTAATGGCAGTGACATGGTTAAGGGGTCAGTCCCTCCTAGGGGCAAAGTGTACTAATGGCAGTGACAGGGTTAAGGGGTCAGTCCCTCCTAGGGGCAAAGTGTACTAATGGCAGTAACATGGTTAAGGGATCAGTCCCTCCTAGGGGCAAAGTGTACTAATGGCAGTGACAGGGTTAAGGGTCAGTCCCTCCTAGGGGCAATACTAATGGCAGTGACATGGTTAAGGGGTCAGTCTTCCTAGGGGCAAAGTGTACTAATGGCAGTGACAGGGTTAAGGGTCAGTCTCTCCTAGGGGCAAAGTGTACTAATGGCAGTGACAGGGTTAAGGGGTCAGTCCCTCCTAGGGGCAAAGTGTACTAATGGCAGTGACATGGTTAAGGGTCAGTCCCTCCTAGGGGCAAAGTGTACTAATGGCAGTGACATGGTTAAGGGGTCAGTCCCTCCTAGGGCAAAGTGTACTAATGGCAGTGACATGGTTAAGGGGTCAGTCTCTCCTAGGGGCAAAGTGTACTAATGGCAGTGACATGGTTAAGGGGTCAGTCCCTCCCAGGAGCAAAGTGTACTAATGGCAGTGACAGGGTTAATGGGTCAGTCTCTCCTAGGGGCAAAGTGTACTAATGGCAGTGACAGGGTTAATGGGTCAGTCCCTCCTAGGGGCAAAGTGTACTAATGGCAGTGACAAGGGTTAAGGGGTCAGTCTCTCCTAGGGGCAAAGTGTACTAATGGCAGTGACAGGGTTAAGGGGTCAGTCCCTCCTAGGGGCAAAGTGTACTAATGGCAGTGACAGGGTTAAGGGGTCAGTCCCTCCTAGGGCAATACTAATGGCAGTGACATGGTTAAGGGGTCAGTCCCTCCTAGGGGCAAAGTGTACTAATGGCAGTGACAGGGTTAAGGGGTCAGTCTCTCCTAGGGCAAAGTGTACTAATGGCAGTGACAGGGTTAAGGGGTCAGTCCCTCCTAGGGGCAAAGTGTACTAATGGCAGTGACATGGTTAAGGGTCAGTCCCTCCTAGGGGCAAAGTGTACTAATGGCAGTGACAGGGTTAAGGGGTCAGTCCTTCCTAGGGGCAAAGTGTACTAATGGCAGTGACAGGGTTAAGGGGTCAGTCTCTCCTAGGGGCAAAGTGTACTAATGGCAGTGACAGGGTTAAGGGGTCAGTCCTTCCTAGGGGCAAAGTGTACTAATGGCAGTGACAGGGTTAAGGGGTCAGTCTCTCCTAGGGGCAAAGTGTACTAATGGCAGTGACAGGGTAAGGGTCAGTCTCTCCTAGGGGCAAAGTGTACTAATGCAGTGACAGGGTTAAGGGGTCAGTCTCTCCTAGGGGCAAAGTGTACTAATGGCAGTGACACGGTTAAGGGGTCAGTCCCTCCTAGGGGCAAATGTACTAATGGCAGTGACAGGGTTAAGGGGCCAGTCCCTCCTAGGGGCAAAGTGTACTAATGGCAGTGACAGGGTTAAGGGGTCAGCTCCTCCTAGGGGCAAAGTGTACTAATGGCAGTGACAGGGTTAAGGGGTCAGTCCCTCCTAGGGGCAAAGTGTACTAATGGCAGTGATAGGGTTAAGGGGTCAGTCTCTCCTAGGGGCAAAGTGTACTAATGGCAGTGACAGGGTTAAGGGGTCAGTCCCTCCTAGGGGCAAAGTGTACTAATGGCAGTGACATGGTTAAGGGGTCAGTCCCTCCTAGGGCAAAATGTACTAATGGCAGTGACAGGGTTATGGGGTCAGTCCCTCCTAGGGGCAAAGTGTACTAATGGCAGTGACAGGGTTAAGGGGTCAGTCCCTCCTAGGGGCAAAGTGTACTAATGGCAGTGACATGGTTAAGGGGTCAGTCTCTCCTAGGGGCAAAGTGTACTAATGGCAGTGACATGGTTAAGGGGTCAGTCCCTCCTAGGGGCAAAATGTACTAATGGCAGTGACAGGGTTATGGGGTCAGTCCCTCCTAGGGCAAAGTGTACTGATGGCAGTGACATGGTTAAGGGGTCAGTCCCTGCCTAGGGCGAAGTGTGCTAATGGCAGTGACAGGGTTAAGGGGTCAGTCCCTCCTAGGGGCGAAGTGTGCTAATGGCAGTGACAGGGTTAAGGGGTCAGTCTCTCCTAGGGGCAAAGTGTACTAATGGCAGTGACAGGGTTAAGGGGTCAGTCCCTCCTAGGGGCAAAGTGTACTAATGGCAGTGACAGGGTTAAGGGGTCAGTCCCTCCTAGGGGCAAAGTGTACTAATGGCAGTGACAGGGTTAAGAGGTCAGTCCCAAACGAAGCGCACGGTGCACTAATGGGCAGTGACGGGGTTAAGGGTCAGTCCCTCCCGATGCGCACGGTGCACTAATGGCAGTGACGGGGTTAAGTAGGGTAATCTGAGCCCTATAATTATTCGGGTGATTTGCACTCTGTCTGTAAACAGGTTGATCTGAGACTGGGGAGGGGGCCGATCTGAGACTGGGGAGGGGGCCGATCTGAGACTGGGAGGCGGCCGATCTGAGACTGGGGAGGGGGCCGATCTGAGACTGGGGAGGGGGCCGATCTGAGACTGGGGAGGGGGCCGATCTGAGACTGGGGAGGGGGCCGATCTGAGACTGGGGAGGGGGCCGATCTGAGACTGGGGAGGGGGCCGATCTGAGACTGGGGAGGGGGCCGATCTGAGACTGGGAGGGGCCGATCTGAGACTGGGGAGGGGGCCGATCTGAGACTGGGGAGGGGGCCGATCTGAGACTGGGGAGGGGGGCCGATCTGAGACTGGGGAGGGGGCCGATCTGAGACTGGGAGGGGGCCGATTGAGACTGGGGAGGGGCCGATCTGAGACTGGGGAGGGGGGCCGATCTGAGACTGGGGAGGGGGGCCGATCTGAGACTGGGGAGGGGGGCCGATCTGAGACTGGGGAGGGGGGCCGATCTGAGACTGGGGAGGGGGCCGATCTGAGACTGGGGAGGGGGGCCGATCTGAGACTGGGGAGGGGGCGATCTGAGACTGGGGAGGGGGGCCGATCTGAGACTGCGGGGGGGGGCGATCTGAGACTGGGGAGGGGGCCGATCTGAGACTGGGGAGGGGGCCGATCTGAGACTGGGGAGGGGGCCGATCTGAGACTGGGGAGGGGGGCCGATCTGAGACTGGGGAGGGGGGCCGATCTGAGACTGGGAGGGGGCCGATCTGAGACTGGGGAGGGGGCCGATCTGAGACTGGGGAGGGGGCCGATCTGAGACTGGGAGGGGGCCGATCTGAGACTGGGGAGGGGGCCGATCTAGACTGCGGGGGGGGCGATTTGAGACTGGGGAGGGGGCCGATCTGAGACTGGGGAGGGGGCCGATCTGAGACTGGGGAGGGGCCGATCTGAGACTGGGGAGGGGGCCGATCTGAGACTGGGGAGGGGGCCGATCTGAGACTGGGGAGGGGGCCGATCTGAGACTGGGGAGGGGGCCGATCTGAGACTGGGGAGGGGGCCGATCTGAGACTGGCTGTCCCTTCTCTCTGAGGTCACTGCGGGTTCAGCAAGAGTTTGCACAGGGAATCCCCCCTCTCTCCTCTCTCACCTTGACCCGCTCCCCGATACGAGTCTGTCCGGCGGATAAGGAGATCAGAGAGGGCGCGTTCTGCGCGGCGTAACGCAAAGTACACGCACACGCGCGGGGAGGTGCGCCATCTCGCCTTGAGAGAACGTCTCTCGGGACCCCTCGTGACCGCGCCTCGCTTCCCGGAGTCCGTGCGTCTAGCGGTAACGACACCCCGGATCGCTGCGGGGGGCGCGCCGGCTGCGCAGGGAGAAGACGCCCCAATCGGGTGTCGTTACCGCTAGGCGCAGGGACTCCGGAAGCGAGGTCGCGCTCACGGGGGGTCCCCGAGAGACGTTCTCTCAAGGCGAGATGGCGCACCTCCCTGTGCGTGTACGTGTAAGCGCACTTTTCTATTCAATTACCTACACTTCGTTACGCCGCGGAAAACACACACACACACTCCACACACTTACACACTTACACACTTACACACTCACACACTTACACACTCACACACTCACTCACACACTCTCACACACTGACACACTCACACACTCACACACACACACTCACACACTCACACACTCACACACTCACACACTCACACACTCACTCACACACACACTCACACACACACTCACACACACTCACACACACTCACACTCACACGCTGAGGTGTAGACAATCACATGCTTCTTCATCGTCTCCGAGTGATGGATCGTGTTCATTACTCGGGGGGGAAACCACTTCATGTACGCGTTGGATGGCGGCCATTGTGTCGGGTCCACTGGGACATCCCGCTCGTTCCCCGGCGTCTGGCCGCCGAGTAGCGAGTATCTTCGGAGTAGATCGCGTGATTGGAAGTAGTGTTCCCAGGGACTCCCTCGGCCTCTGTGCCTCCCCCCGGCCTCCGTGCCTCCCCCCGGGCAGCGTTTTCCCAGGGACTCCCCCCGGCCTCCGTGCCTCCCCACAGCCTCCGTGCCTCCCCCCGAGCTGCGTGTTCCCAGGGACTCCCACAGCCTTCGTGCCTCCCCCCGAGCTGCGTGTTCCCAGGGCCTCCCCGGCCCTCCGTGCCTCCCCCCGAGCTGCGTGTTCCCAGGGACTCCCCCCGGCCTCCGTGCCTCCCCCCGAGCTGCGTGTTCCCAGGGACTCCCCACAGCCTCCGTGCCTCCCCCCTGGCCTCCGTGCCTCCCCCTCGAGCTGCGTGTTCCTAGGGACTCCCCCCAGCCTCCGTGCCTCCCCCAGAGCTGCGTGTTCCAGGGACTCCCCCCAGCCTCCGTGCCTCCCCAAAGCTGCGTGTTCCCAGGGACTCCCCACAGCCTCCGTGCCTCCCCCCGAGCTGCGTGTTCCCAGGACTCCCCCCAGCCTCCGTGCCTCCCCCAGAGCTGCGTGTTCCCAGGGACTCCCCCCAGCCTCCGTGCCTCCCCCAAAGCTGCATGTTCCCAGGACTCCCCCCGGCCTCCGTGCCTCCCCCCGAGGCTGCGTGTCCAGGGACTCTCCCGGCCTCCGTGCCTCCCGCCGAGCTGCGTGTTCCCAGGGACTCCCCACAGCCTCCGTGCCTCCCCCGAGCTGCGTGTTCCCAGGGACTCCCACAGCCTACGTGCCTCCCCCCGAGCTGCGTGTTCCCAGGGACTCCCCCGGCCTCCGTGCCTCCCCCCCGAGCTGCGTGTTCCCAGGGACTCCCCACAGCCTCCGTGCCTCCCCCCTGAGCTGCATGTTCCCATGGACTCCCCCGGCCTCCGTGCCTCCCCCCGAGCTGGCGTGTTCCCAGGGACTCCCCCCCGGCCTCCGTGCCTCCCCCCGAGTTGCGTGTTCCCAGGACTCCCCCGGCCTCCGTGCCTCCCCCCGAGCTGCGTGTTCCCAGGGACTCCCCACAGCCTCCGTGCCTCACCCCGAGCTGCGTGTTCCCAGGGACTCCCCCGGCCTCCGTGCCTCCCCCAGAGCTGCGTGTTCCCAGGGACTCCCCACAGCCTCCGTGCCTCCCCCAGAGCTGCGTGTTCCCAGGGACTCCCCCGGCCTCCGTGCCTCCCCCCGGGCTGCGTGTTCCCAGGGACTCCCCCGGCCTCTGTGCCTCCCCCGAGCTGCGTGTTCCAGGGCCTCCCCGGCCTCCGTGCTTCCCCCCGAGCTGCGTGTTCCCAGGGACTCCCCAGCCTCCGTGCCTCCCCCTGAGCTGCGTGTTCCCAGGGACTCCCCACAGCCTCCGGTACTCCCCCCGGGCAGCGTGTTCCCAGGGACTCCCCACAGCCTCCGTGCCTCCCCCCGAGCTGCGTGTTCCCAGGGACTCCCCACAGCCTCCGTGCCTCCCCCCGAGCTTCGTGTTCCCAGGGACTCCCCCGGCCTCCGTGCCTCCCCCCAAAGCTGCGTGTTCCCAGGGACTCCCCCCCCCGGGCCATGTTTTCCCAGGGTCTCCCCCCGCAGCCTCCGTGCCTCCCACGGACTCCCCAGCAGCCTCCGTGCCTTCCCCCGCAGCCTCTGTGCCTCCGTGCCTCCCCCCTGGGCTGCGTTTTGCCAGGGACTTCCCCCCGCAGCCTCTGTGCCTCCCCCCCAGGCAGCGTTTTCCCAGGGACTTCCCCCGCAGCCTCCGTGTTCCCCCCGGCCTCCGTGCCTCCCCCCCCAGGCAGCGTTTTCCCAGGGACTTCCCCCGCAGCCTCCGTGCCTCCCCCGGCCTCCGTGCTCCCCCCGGCCTCCGTGCCTCCCCCCAGGCAGCGTTTTCCCAGGGACTTCCCCGCAGCCTCCGTGCCTCCCCCGGCCTCCGTGCTCCCCCCGGCCTCGGTGCCTCCCCCCCCCCCCGGGGCAGCGTTTTCCCAGGGACTTCCCCCGCAGCTCCCGTGCCTCCCCCGGCCTCCCCCCGGCCTCCGCTCCCCCCGGCCTCGGTGCCTCCCCCCCCCCCCCCGGGGCAGCGTTTTCCCAGGGTGCCGCGCTGTTATGTAACTATTACGGGTAGTAATTAAAGGTCTGTTAGGCCGACTCGCGCTGGCGCTGACCCAGATCACACGCTGCGGTTCCTGGATCACACTCCGACAGCGTCTCACGTGCGCCCCTCCCTGACCCAGAAACCTCTTCCCTGTTACCCTGGCTCTTTAACATGCTGACCTTTGGAGTGGGATGCCTGGATTTTTAACTCCGGAGTTATAGGGAGGGGGTATATGGGGCAATAGGAGGAGTTATAGGGAGGGGGTATATGGGGTAATAGGAGGGGTTATAGGGAGGGGGTATATGGGGCAATAGGAGGAGTTATAGGGAGGGGTATATGGGGTAATAGGAGGAGTTATAGGGAGCGGGTATATGGGGCAATAGGAGGAGTTATAGGGAGGGGTATATGGGGTAATAGGAGGAGTTATAGGAAGGGGTATATGGGGTAATAGGAGGGGTTATAGGAAGGGGTATATGGGGTAATAGGAGTAGTTATAGGGAGGGAATATATGGGGTAATAGGAGGAGTTATAGGGAGGGGGTATATGGGGTAATAGGAGGAGTTATAGGAAGGGGTATATGGGGTAATAGGAGTAGTTATAGGGAGGGAATATATGGGGTAATAGGAGGAGTTATAGGGAGCGGGTATATGGGGTAATAGGAGGAGTTATAGGGAGGGGGTATATGGGGTAATAGGAGGAGTTATAGGGAGGGGATATATGGGGTAATAGGAGGAGTTATAGGGAGAGGTTATATGGGGTAATAGGAGGGGTTATAGGAAGGGGTATATGGGGTAATAGGAGTAGTTATAGGGAGGGAATATATGGGGTAATAGGAGGAGTTATAGGGAGGGGGTATATGGGGTAATAGGAGGGGTTATAAGGAGGGGTATATGGGGTAATAGGAGGAGTTATAGGGAGCGGGTATATGGGGTAATAGGAGGAGTTATAGGGAGGGGGTATATGGGGTAATAGGAGGAGTTATAGGGAGGGGTATATGGGGTAATAGGAGGAGTTATAGGGAGGGGTTATATGGGGTAATAGGAGGAGTTATAGGGAGGGGGTATATGGGGTAATAGGAGGGGTTATAGGGAGGGGGTATATGGGGTAATAGGAGGGGTTATAGGGAGGGGTATATGGGGTAATAGGAGGAGTTATAGGGAGCGGGTATATGGGGTAATAGGAGGAGTTATAGGGAGGGGGTATATGGGGTAATAGGAGGAGTTATAGGGAGGGGTTATATGGGGTAATAGGAGGAGTTATAGGGAGGGGGTATATGGGGTAATAGGAGGGGTTATAGGGAGGGGTATATGGGGTAATAGGAGGAGTTATAGGGAGCGGGTATATGGGGTAATAGGAGGGGTATATGGGGTAATAGGGGGGTTATAGGAAGGGGTATATGGGGTAAACGGAGGGGTATATGGGGTAATAGGGGGGTTATAGGAAGGGGTATATGGGGTAATAGGGGGGTTATAGGAAGGGGTATATGGGGTAATAGGGGGGGTTATAGGGAGGGGGTATATGGGGTAATAGGAGGAGTTATAGGGAGGGGGTATATGGGGTAATAGGTGGGGTATGGGGGCGTTGGGATTAGATGTATCTCGCTCCCTCAGGGAACTCCTTATTATGGGATATTCCTTGTGACGCAGCGGCAGAGCTTCACACGCGAGCGTTAGTGCGCGCTCCGCTGACCCCCCCCCCCTCCCCGTGCAGCAATGAGGGGGGGGGGGGGGGGAGAGCCGGCCGCAGCATGGGGTTAACCCTTCACTGCCTGCCTGTCACTGGGTTTATCCCGGCCGCAATCTCTTGGACATTGCTCGCACAGGAGAGAGCGCAAAGAGCGCGCCTGCGGGGGGGCGAGAACCAGTGATCCGCCGCGGGGGGGCCGGGGGGTGTTAACACTTTCATTCTCGCTCACTTGCCCCCCGGCGGTGACGTGAGGTCCCTAGGGGCGTGATCGTGACGCCTGCAGTGTGAGGGACAGGCGTCTGTATGACCCACCGTGTCACCCTGCGGGGGGAGTGACATACTGCTCGGGGTCCCATGTGTCTGTGTCACCGTGTCACCCTGCGGGGGGGAGCGGCAGACACCAGGTCCCATAGTGTCCCTTCTGCCTGTGTCACTGTGTCACCCTGCGGGGGGAGGGACAGACTCCATGTCCCATAGTGTCCCTTCTGCCTGTGTCACCGTGTCACCCTGCGGGGGAGTGACCGACAGCTGCACGGGGTCCCATGTGTCTGTGTCACCGTGTCACCCTGCGGGGGGAGTGACAGACAGCTGCACGGGGGTCCTCTATGAGTGTGTCACTGTCACCCTGCGGGGGGAGTGACAGACTCATAGCTCCCTTCTGTCTGTGTCACTGTGTCACCCTGTGGGGGAGGGACAGACTCATAGCTCCCTTCTGTCTGTGTCACTGTGTCACCCTGCGGGGGGAGGGACAGACTCATAGCTCCCTTCTGTTTGTGTCACTGTGTCACCCTGCGGGGGAGGGACAGACTCATAGCTCCCTTCTGTCTGTGTCACTGTGTCACCCTGCGGGGGGAGGGACAAGCTCATATCTCCCTTCTGTCTGTGTCACCGTGTCACCCTGCGGGGGGGAGGGACAGACACCATGTCCCATAGTGTCCCTTCTGTCTGTGTCACTGTGTCACCCTGCGGGGGAGGGACAGACTCATAGCTCCCTTCTGTCTGTGTCACTGTGTCACCCTGCGGGGGGAGGGACAAGCTCATATCTCCCTTCTGTCTGTGTCACCGTGTCACCCTGCGGGGGGGAGGGACAGACACCATGTCCCATAGTGTCCCTTCTGCCTGTGTCACTGTGTCACCCTGCGGGGGGGAGGGACAGACACCATGTCCCATAGTGTCCCTTCTGTCTGTGTCACTGTGTCACCCTGCGGGAGGAGGGACAGACTCATAGCTCCCTTCTGTCTGTGTCACTGTGTCACCCTGCGGGGGGAGGGACAGGCTCATAGCTCCCTTCTGTCTGTGTCACCCTGCGGGGGGAGGGACAGACTCATAGCTCCCTTCTGTCTGTGTCACTGTGTCACCCTGCGGGGGAGGGACAGGCTCATAGCTCCCTTCTGTCTGTCACTGTGTCACCCTGCGGGGGGAGGGACAGGCTCATAGCTCCCTTCTGTCTGTGTCACCCTGCGGGGGGAGTGACAGACTGCACAGGGTCCCCCCATGAGTGTGTCACTGTGTCACGCTGTGGGGGGGGGGGAGTGACCGCTGCACGTGGTCCCTTCTCAGTGTGTCTCTGCCCCCCCCCCCCCCCGCCCCTTCCTTGGCGTGTTCCCAGTGTTTGAAGCTGCCCTTGGTGGTGGGAGCTGAGGAGCAGCAGATGTCCGTGTGACTCTGCATTCCTGCGTGTAAACCGGTGAAAGCTTTTCTCCCGGCCGCTGGAATTCCTTTGTTCCTGTAAGATGAGCCGCGGCTGGGAACACGCGTGTGTCATGTGGGGTTCAGATGCGCTGGCCTGCGCGCGCATCTTGTACACACACACACACACGCGTGTGTACACGTATGCAGACATCCTATACACAGATATAAATAGGCAGGCGCCGCCAAACATGTATACACGTAGATACACACGCGTGTGTACACGTATGCAGACATCCTATACACAGATATAAATAGGCAGGCGCCGCCAAACATGTATACACGTAGACACACGCGCATGGGTACACGTATACAAAAACACCGATATAAATAGGCAGATGCCCCCATACATATATACACGTATAGACACGCATGTGTGCATGAGTACACATATATACTGTCCATAGGCAGACACCCCTATATAGACACACACACTCATACACACAAAACATATGCACACACAGAGCACAGAGGAAGAATAGGTACTGAGGTACCTCTCACCCAGCACAGAGGAAGAATAGGTACTGAGGTATCTCTCACCCAGCACAGAGGAAGAATAGGTACTGAGGTACCTCCCACCCAGCACAGAGGAAGAATAGGTACTGAGGTATCTCTCACCCAGCACAGAGGAAGAATAGGTACTGAGGTACCTCTCACCCAGCACAGAGGAAGAATAGGTACTGAGGTATCTCTCACCCAGCACAGAGGAAGAATAGGTACTGAGGTATCTCTCACCCAGCACAGAGGAAGAATAGGTACTGAGGTATCTCTCACCCAGCACAGAGGATGAATAGGTACTGAGGTATCTCTCACCCAGCACAGAGGAAGAATAGGTACTGAGGTACCTCCCACCCAGCACAGAGGAAGAATAGGTACTGAGGTATCTCTCACCCAGCACAGAGGAAGAATAGGTACTGAGGTATCTCTCACCCAGCACAGAGGAGGAATAGGTACTGAGGTACCTCCCACCCAGCACAGAGGAGGAATAGGTACTGAGGTACCTCCCACCCAGCACAGAGGAAGAATAGGTACTGAGGTATCTCTCACCCAGCACAGAGGAGGAATAGGTACTGAGGTACCTCCCACCCAGCACAGAGGAGGAATAGGTACTGAGGTACCTCCCACCCAGCACAGAGGAGGAATAGGTACTGAGGTATCTCCCACCCAGCACAGAGGAGGAATAGGTACTGAGGTATCTCTCACCCAGCACAGAGGATGAATAGGTACTGAGGTACCTCTCACCCAGCACAGAGGAAGAATAGGTACTGAGGTACCTCCCACCCAGCACAGAGGAGGAATAGGTACTGAGGTATCTCTCACCCAGCACAGAGGATGAATAGGTACTGAGGTACCTCTCACCCAGCACAGAGGAAGAATAGGTACTGAGGTATCTCTCACCCAGCACAGAGGATGAATAGGTACTGAGGTACCTCTCACCCAGCACAGAGGAAGAATAGGTACTGAGGTACCTCTCACCCAGCACAGAGGAGGAATAGGTACTGAGGTACCTCTCACCCAGCACAGAGGATGAATAGGTACTGAGGTATCTCCCACCCAGCACAGAGGATGAATAGGTACTGAGGTACCTCTCACCCAGCACAGAGGATGAATAGGTACTGAGGTACCTCTCACCCAGCACAGAGGAAGAATATGTACTGAGGTACCTCTCACCCAGCACAGAGGAAGAATAGGTACTGAGGTACCTCTCACCCAGCACAGAGGAAGAATAGGTACTGAGGTACCTCTCACCCAGCACAGAGGAGGAATAGGTACTGAGGTATCTCCCACCCAGCACAGAGGAAGAATAGGTACTGAGGTACCTCTCACCCAGCACAGAGGATGAATAGGTACTGAGGTACCTCTCACCCAGCACAGAGGAGGAATAGGTACTGAGGTACCTCTCACCCAGCACAGAGGGTGAATAGGTACTGAGGTACCTCTCACTCAGCACAGAGGAAGAATAGGTACTGAGGTATCTCTCACCCAGCACAGAGGGTGAATAGGTACTGAGGTATCTCTCACCCAGCACAGAGGGTGAATAGGTACTGAGGTATCTCCCACTCAGCACAGAGGATGAATAGGTACTGAGGTACCTCCCACCCAGCACAGAGGAGGAATAGGTACTGAGGTACCTCTCACCCAGCACAGAGGAAGAATAGGTACTGAGGTATCTCTCACCCAGCACAGAGGAAGAATAGGTACTGAGGTACCTCCCACCCAGCACAGAGGAAGAATATGTACTGAGGTACCTCTCACCCAGCACAGAGGAGGAATAGGTACTGAGGTATCTCTCACCCAGCACAGAGGAAGAATAGGTACTGAGGTACCTCCCACCCAGCACAGAGGAGGAATAGGTACTGAGGTATCTCTCACCCAGCACAGAGGAAGAATAGGTACTGAGGTACCTCCCACCCAGCACAGAGGAGGAATAGGTACTGAGGTACCTCTCACCCAGCACAGAGGAGGAATAGGTACTGAGGTACCTCCCACCCAGCACAGAGGAGGAATAGGTACTGAGGTATCTCTCACCCAGCACAGAGGATGAATAGGTACTGAGGTAAATCTCACCCAGCACAGAGGAGGAATAGGTACTGAGGTATCTCTCACCCAGCACAGAGGAGGAATAGGTACTGAGGTATCTCTCACCCAGCACAGAGGAAGAATAGGTACTGAGGTATCTCTCACCCAGCACAGAGGAGGAATAGGTACTGAGGTACCTCCCACCCAGCACAGAGGAGGAATAGGTACTGAGGTACCTCCCACCCAGCACAGAGGAAGAATAGGTACTGAGGTACCTCTCACCCAGCACAGAGGAGGAATAGGTACTGAGGTACCTCTCACCCAGCACAGAGGAGGAATAGGTACTGAGGTATCTCTCACCCAGCACAGAGGAGGAATAGGTACTGAGGTACCTCTCACCCAGCATAGAGGAAGAATAGGTACTGAGGTACCTCTCACCCAGCACAGAGGGTGAATAGGTACTGAGGTATCTCTCACCCAGCACAGAGGATGAATAGGTACTGAGGTATCTCACCCAGCACAGAGGATGAATAGGTACTGAGGTATCTCTCACCCAGCACGGGGGATGAATAGGTACTGAGGTACCTCTCACCCAGCACAGAGGAAGAATAGGTACTGAGGTATCTCTCACCCAGCACGGGGGATGAATAGGTACTGAGGTACCTCTCACCCAGCACAGAGGATGAATAGGTACTGAGGTACCTCTCACCCAGCACAGAGGATGAATAGGTACTGAGGTACCTCTCACCCAGCACAGAGGAGGAATAGGTACTGAGGTACCTCTCACCCAGCACAGAGGATGAATAGGTACTGAGGTACCTCTCACCCAGCACAGAGGAAGAATAGGTACTGAGGTATCTCTCACCCAGCACAGAGGAGGAATAGGTACTGAGGTACCTCCCACCCAGCACAGAGGATGAATAGGTACTGAGGTACCTCTCACCCAGCACAGAGGATGAATAGGTACTGAGGTATCTCTCACCCAGCACAGAGGATGAATAGGTACTGAGGTATCTCTCACCCAGCACAGAGGATGAATGGGTACTGAGGTACCTCTCACCCAGCACAGAGGATGAATAGGTACTGAGGTACCTCTCACCCAGCACAGAGGAGGAATAGGTACTGAGGTATCTCTCACCCAGCACAGAGGAAGAATAGGTACTGAGGTATCTCTCACCCAGCACAGAGGAAGAATAGGTACTGAGGTATCTCTCACCCACCACAGAGGATGAATAGGTACTGAGGTACCTCCCACCCAGCACAGAGGAGGAATAGGTACTGAGGTATCTCTCACCCAGCACAGAGGAGGAATAGGTACTGAGGTATCTCTCACCCAGCACAGAGGAAGAATAGGTACTGAGGTATCTCTCACCCAGCACAGAGGAAGAATAGGTACTGAGGTATCTCCCACCCAGCACAGAGGATGAATAGGTACTGAGGTACCTCTCACCCAGCACAGAGGATGAATAGGTACTGAGGTACCTCTCACCCAGCACAGAGGATGAATAGGTACTGAGGTACCTCTCACCCAGCACAGAGGATGAATAGGTACTGAGGTACCTCTCACCCAGCACAGAGGATGAATAGGTACTGAGGTACCTCCCACCCAGCACAGAGGAGGAATAGGTACTGAGGTACCTCCCACCCAGCACAGAGGGTGAATAGGTACTGAGGTATCTCTCACCCAGCACAGAGGATGAATAGGTACTGAGGTACCTCTCACCCAGCACAGAGGATGAATAGGTACTGAGGTACCTCTCACCCAGCACAGAGGATGAATAGGTACTGAGGTATCTCTCACCCAGCACAGAGGAAGAATAGGTACTGAGGTACCTCTCACCCAGCACAGAGGAAGAATAGGTACTGAGGTACCTCCCACCCAGCACAGAGGAAGAATAGGTACTGAGGTACCTCTCACCCAGCACAGAGGAAGAATAGGTACTGAGGTATCTCTCACCCAGCACAGAGGAAGAATAGGTACTGAGGTACCTCTCACCCAGCACAGAGGATGAATAGGTACTGAGGTACCTCTCACCCAGCACAGAGGATGAATAGGTACTGAGGTACCTCCCACCCAGCACAGAGGATGAATAGGTACTGTGGTATCTCTCACCCAGCACAGAGGATGAATAGGTACTGAGGTATCTCTCGCCCAGCACAGAGGATGAATAGGTACTGAGGTACCTCCCACCCAGCACAGAGGATGAATAGGTACTGCGGTATCTCCCACCCAGCACAGAGGATGAATAGGTACTGAGGTACCTCTCACCCAGCACAGAGGATGAATAGGTACTGAGGTATCTCCCACCCAGCACAGAGGAAGAATAGGTACTGAGGTACCTCTCACCCAGCACAGAGGAAGAATAGGTACTGTGGTATCTCTCACCCAGCACAGAGGATGAATAGGTACTGAGGTATCTCTCGCCCAGCACAGAGGATGAATAGGTACTGAGGTACCTCCCACCCAGCACAGAGGATGAATAGGTACTGCGGTATCTCCCACCCAGCACAGAGGATGAATAGGTACCGAGGTATCTCTCACCCAGCACAGAGGATGAATAGGTACTGAGGTACCTCTCACCCAGCACAGAGGATGAATAGGTACTGAGGTACCTCTCACCCAGCACAGAGGATGAATAGGTACTGAGGTACCTCTCACCCAGCACAGAGGATGAATAGGTACTGAGGTACCTCCCACCCAGCACAGAGGATGAATAGGTACTGAGGTACCTCCCACCCAGCACAGAGGATGAATAGGTACTGAGGTATCTCTCACCCAGCACAGAGGATGAATAGGTACCGAGGTATCTCTCACCCAGCACAGAGGAAGAATAGGTACTGAGGTACCTCCCACCCAGCACAGAGGATGAATAGGTACTGTGGTATCTCTCACCCAGCACAGAGGATGAATAGGTACTGAGGTATCTCTCGCCCAGCACAGAGGATGAATAGGTACTGAGGTACCTCCCACCCAGCACAGAGGATGAATAGGTACTGCGGTATCTCCCACCCAGCACAGAGGATGAATAGGTACTGAGGTACCTCTCACCCAGCACAGAGGATGAATAGGTACTGAGGTATCTCCCACCCAGCACAGAGGAAGAATAGGTACTGAGGTACCTCTCACCCAGCACAGAGGAAGAATAGGTACTGTGGTATCTCTCACCCAGCACAGAGGATGAATAGGTACTGAGGTATCTCTCGCCCAGCACAGAGGATGAATAGGTACTGAGGTACCTCCCACCCAGCACAGAGGATGAATAGGTACTGCGGTATCTCCCACCCAGCACAGAGGATGAATAGGTACCGAGGTATCTCTCACCCAGCACAGAGGATGAATAGGTACTGAGGTACCTCTCACCCAGCACAGAGGATGAATAGGTACTGAGGTACCTCTCACCCAGCACAGAGGATGAATAGGTACTGAGGTACCTCTCACCCAGCACAGAGGATGAATAGGTACTGAGGTACCTCCCACCCAGCACAGAGGATGAATAGGTACTGAGGTATCTCCCACCCAGCACAGAGGATGAATAGGTACTGAGGTATCTCCCACCCAGCACAGAGGATGAATAGGTACTGAGGTATCTCCCACCCAGCACAGAGGATGAATAGGTACTGAGGCACCTCTCACCCAGCACAGAGGATGAATAGGTACTGAGGTACCTCTCACCCAGCACAGAGTATGAATAGGTACTGAGGTATCTCTCACCCAGCACAGAGGATGAATAGGTACTGAGGTATCTCCCACCCAGCACAGAGGATGAATAGGTACTGAGGTACCTCCCACCCAGCACAGAGGAAGAATAGGTACTGAGGTACCTCTCACCCAGCACAGAGGATGAATAGGTACTGAGGTACCTCCCACCCAGCACAGAGGAAGAATAGGTACTGAGGTACCTCTCACCCAGCACAGAGGAAGAATAGGTACTGAGGTACCTCTCACCCAGCACAGAGGAAGAATAGGTACTGAGGTATCTCCCACCCAGCACAGAGGAAGAATAGGTACTGAGGTACCTCTCACCCAGCACAGAGGATGAATAGGTACTGAGGTACCTCCCACCCAGCACAGAGGAAGAATAGGTACTGAGGTACCTCTCACCCAGCACAGAGGAAGAATAGGTACTGAGGTACCTCTCACCCAGCACAGAGGAAGAATAGGTACTGAGGTACCTCTCACCCAGCACAGAGGAAGAATAGGTACTGAGGTACCTCTCACCCAGCACAGAGGGTGAATAGGTACTGAGGTACCTCTCACCCAGCACAGAGGATGAATAGGTACTGAGGTACCTCTCACCCAGCACAGAGGAAGAATAGGTACTGAGGTACCTCTCACCCAGCACAGAGGAAGAATAGGTACTGAGGTACCTCTCACCCAGCACAGAGGATGAATAGGTACTGAGGTACCTCTCACCCAGCACAGAGGATGAATAGGTACTGAGGTACCTCTCACTCAGCACAGAGGGAGAATAGGTTCTGCGCTTTCTCGCCCCTCGTGGCTGGGTGAGGTGACGGCTCGCCCTGCGGTCGCCCCCCCCCCCGCCCCTGCCTGTGGGCCCCTCGCTCTGCGCTCGGCCTGGGTAACGTACAGCTGTATCCAGGCGCTCGGCACACACGCCGCTGACATCACGGCTCCGGGAATAACACAGGGAGAGCTGCTTCCAATTAGATCTGCCCTTCTCTATCCCCTCGCCATGCTGCACTCACGCAGGATGAGCACGCCGCGCTGTATAGTGATGCAGAGTATCTATACACTGATAATGATCACGCCGCGCTGTATAATGATGCAGAGTATCTATACACTGATAATGATCACGCCGCGCTGTATAATGATGCAGAGTATCTATACACTGATAATGATCACGCCGCGCTGCATAGTGATGCAGAGTATCTATACACTGATAATGATCACGCCGCGCAGTATACTGATGCAGAGTATCTATACACTGATAATGATCACGCCGCGCTGTATAATGATGCAGAGTATCTACACACTGATAATGATCACGCCGCGCTGTATACTGATGCAGAGTATCTATACACTGATAATGAGCACGCCGCGCTGTATAATGGTGCTGAGTATCTATACACTGATAATGATCACGCTGCGCTGTATAATGATGCAGAGTATCTATACACTGATAATGATCACGCCGCGCTGTATAATGATGCAGAGTATCTACACACTGATAATGATCACGCCGCGCTGTATAATGACGCTGAGTATCTATACACTGATAATGAACACGCTGCGCTGTATAATGATGCAGAGTATCTATACACTGATAGTGATCACGCCGCGCTGTATAATGATGCAGAGTATCTATACACTGATAATGATCACGCTGCGCTGTATAATGATGCAGAGTATCTACACACTGATAATGATCACGCCGCGCTGTATAATGGTGCAGAGTATCTATACACTGATAATGATCACACAGCGCTGTATAATGGTGAAGAGTATCTATACACTGATAATGATCACGCCGCGCTGTATAATGATGCAGAGTATCTACACACTGATAATGATCACGCTGCGCTGTATAGTGATGCAGAGTATCTATACACTGATAATGATCACGCCGCGCTGTATAATGATGCAGAGTATCTACACACTGATAATGATCACGCCGCGCTGTATAATGATGCAGAGTATCTATACACTGATAGTGATCACGCCGCGCTGTATAATGATGCAGAGTATCTACACACTGATAATGATCACGCCGTGCTGTATAATGATGCAGAGTATCTACACACTGATAGTGATCACGCAGTGCTGTATAATGATGCAGAGTATCTATACACTGATAATGATCATGCCGCGCTGTATAATGATGCAGAGTATCTATACACTGATAATGATCACGCCGCGCTGTATAATGATGCAGAGTATCTACACACTGATAATGATCACGCCGCGCTGTATACTGATGCAGAGTATCTATACACTGATAATGATCACGCCGCGCTGTATAATGATGCAGAGTATCTATACACTGATAATGATCACGCCGCGCTGTATAATGATGCAGAGTATCTATACACTGATAATGATCACGCCGCGCTGTATAATGATGCAGAGTATCTATACACTGGTAATGATCACGCTGCGCTGTATAATGATGCAGAGTATCTATACACTGATAATGATCACGCCGCGCTGTATAATGATGCAGAGTATCTATACACTGATAGTGATCACGCCGCGCTGTATAATGATGCAGAGTATCTATACACTGATAATGAGCACGCCGCGCTGTATAATGGTGCAGAGTACCTATACACTGATAATGATCACGCCGCGCTGTATAATGATGCAGAGTATCTATACACTGATAATGATCACGCCGCGCTGTATAATGATGCAGAGTATCTACACACTGATAATGATCACGCCGCGCTGTATAATGATGCAGAGTATCTATACACTGATAATGATCACGCCGCGCTGTATAATGATGAAGAGTATCTATACACTGATAATGATCACACTGCGCTGTATAATGGTGCAGAGTATCTATACACTGATAATGATCCTGCCGCGCTGTATAATGGTGCGGAGTACCCGGCTGCCGTACTGCGAGGGGTTAATGCGCGTGGCGTTCCTGAGTGCGCTCCTCACCCTGCTGGAGTTCAGATGTTAGCGTGTAACGTGGGCAGCGATATCTCCGTGGCTGGGCCTAGGCGTGGATCTGTCAATCACCCCCCCTCCGCCCCCTACCCCGCCCTCCGTCCCCCTCCCTGTCCCTCTCCACCCCCCCCCCCCTCCCCATCTCACGGGGCGCAAATGGTTTCTGTTAAAGCCTTAACTTTCTCTCTGCTGAATGGGAGCGCAGAACAGGGTTATGTGTGGGGCAATAGGAGGGGTTATATGTGGGGCAATAGGAGGAGTGATATGTGGGGCAATAGGAGGAGTGATATGTGGGGCATGAGGAGGGGTTATATGTGGGGCAATAGGAGGGGTTATATGTGGGGCAATAGGAGGGGTTATATGTGGGGCAATAGGAGGGGTTATATGTGGGGCAATAGGAGGGGTTATATGTGGGGCAATAGGAGGGGTTATATGTGGGGCAATAGGAGGGGTTATATGTGGGGCAATAGGAGGGGTTATATGTGGAGCAATAGGGTGAGTGATATGTGGGGCATTAGGAGGGGTTATATGTGGGGCAATAGGAGGGGTTATATGATGGGCAATAGGAGGAGTGATATGTGGGGCAATAGGAGGAGTGGTATGTGGGGCAATAGGAGGAGTTATATGTGGGGTTATATGTGGGGCAATAGGAGGGGTTATGTGTGGGGTTATATGTGGGGCAATAGGAGGGGTTATATGTGGGGCAATAGGAGGGGTTATGTGTGGGGCAATAGGAGGGGTTATGTGTGGGGCAATAGGAGGAGTGATATGTGGGGCAATAGGAGGAGTTATGTGTGGGGCAATAGGAGGGGGTATATGTGAGGCAATAGGAGGGGTTATATGTGGGGCAATAGGAGGACTTATGTGTGGGGCAATAGGAGGAGTTATGTGTGGGGCAATAAAAGGAGTTATATGTGGGGCAATAGGAGGATTTATGTGTGGGGCAATAGGAGGGGTTATATGTGGGGCAATAGGAGGAGTTATATGTGGGGCAATAGGAGGGGTTATATGTGGGGCAATAGGAGGGGTTATGTGTGGGGTTATATGTGGGGCAATAGGAGGGGTTATATGTGGGGCAATAGGAGGGGTTATGTGTGGGGCAATAGGAGGGGTTATGTGTGGGGCAATAGGAGGAGTGATATGTGGGGCAATAGGAGGAGTTATGTGTGGGGCAATAGGAGGGGGTATATGTGAGGCAATAGGAGGGGTTATATGTGGGGCATTAGGAGGGCTTATATGTGGGGCAATAGGAGGACTTATGTGTGGGGCAATAGGAGGAGTGATATGTGGGGCAATAGGAGGAGTGATATGTGGGGCAAAAGGAGGAGTGATATGTGCGTCAATAGGAGGGGTTATATGTGGGGCAATAGGAGGACTTATGTGTGGGGCAATAGGAGGGGTTATGTGTGGGGCAATAGGAGGAGTGATATGTGGGGCAAAAGGAGGAGTGATATGTGCGTCAATAGGAGGGGTTATATGTGGGGCAATAGGAGGACTTATGTGTGGGGCAATAGGAGGACTTATGTGTGGGGCAATAGGAGGACTTATGTGTGGGGCAATAGGAGGGGTTATGTGTGGGGCAATAGGAGGACTTATGTGTGGGGCAATAGGAGGGGTTATGTGTGGGGCAATAGGAGGAGTTGTATGTGGGGCAATAGGAGGGGTTATATGTGGGGCAATAGGAGGAGTTGTATGTGGGGCAATAGGAGGGGTTATATGTGGGGCAATAGGAGGAGTGGTATGTGGGGCAATAGGAGGGGTTATATGTGGGGCAATAGGAGGAGTTGTATGTGGGGCAATAGGAGGGGTTATATGTGGGGCAATAGGAGGAGTGGTATGTGGGGCAATAGGAGGGGTTATATGTGGGCCAATAGGAGGGGTTATATGTGGGGCAATAGGAGGAGTGGTATGTGGGGCAATAGGAGGGGTTATATGTGGGGCAATAGGAGGGGTTATATGTGGGGCAATTGGAGGAGTTATGTGTGGGGCAATAGAAGGAGTTATATGTGGGGCAATAGGAGGGGTTGGTTATGTGTGGAGAAATAGAAGGAGTTGTATGTGGGGCAATATGAGCAGTGAGGGGGTAGGAGAGCTGGCAGTGAGGGGATAGGAGAGCTGGCAGCAGTGAGGGGATAGGAGAGCTGGCAGTGAGAGGATAGGAGAGCTGGCAGTGAGGGGATAGGAGAGCTGGCAGTGAGGGGATAGGAGAGCTGGCAGTGAGGGGATAGGAGAGCTGGCAGCAGTGAGGGGATAGGAGAGCTGGCAGCAGTGAGGGGATAGGAGAGCTGGCAGTGAGGGGATAGGAGAGCTGGCAGTGAGGGGATAGGAGAGCTGGCAGTGAGGGGATAGGAGAGCTGGCAGCAGTGAGGGGATAGGAGAGCTGGCAGCAGTGAGGGGATAGGAGAGCTGGCAGCAGTGAGGGGATAGGAGAGCTGGCAGCAGTGAGGGGATAGGAGAGCTGGCAGTGAGGGGATAGGAGAGCTGGCAGCAGTGAGGGGATAGGAGAGCTGGCAGTGAGGGGATAGGAGAGCTGGCAGCAGTGAGGGGATAGGAGAGCTGGCAGCAGTGAGGGGATAGGAGAGCTGGCAGCAGTGAGGGGATAGGAGAGCTGGCAGTGAGGGGATAGGAGAGCTGGCAGCAGTGAGGGGATAGGAGAGCTGGCAGCAGTGAGGGGATAGGAGAGCTGGCAGCAGTGAGGGGATAGGAGAGCTGGCAGTGAGGGGATAGGAGAGCTGGCAGTGAGGGGATAGGAGAGCTGGCAGTGAGAGGATAGGAGAGCTGGCAGTGAGGGGATAGGAGAGCTGGCAGTGAGGGGATAGGAGAGCTGGCAGTGAGGGGATAGGAGAGCTGGCAGTGAGGGGATAGGAGAGCTGGCAGTGAGGGGATAGGAGAGCTGGCAGCAGTGAGGGGATAGGAGAGCTGGCAGCAGTGAGGGGATAGGAGAGCTGGCAGCAGTGAGGGGATAGGAGAGCTGGCAGTGAGGGGATAGGAGAGCTGGCAGTGAGGGGATAGGAGAGCTGGCAGTGAGGGGATAGGAGAGCTGGCAGCAGTGAGGGGATAGGAGAGCTGGCAGCAGTGAGGGGATAGGAGAGCTGGCAGCAGTGAGGGGATAAGAGAGCTGGCAGTGAGGGGATAGGAGAGCTGGCAGTGAGGGGATAGGAGAGCTGGCAGTGAGGGGATAGGAGAGCTGGCAGTGAGGGGATAAGAGAGCTGGCAGTGAGGGGATAGGAGAGCTGGCAGTGAGGGGATAGGAGAGCTGGCAGTGAGGGGATAGGAGAGCTGGCAGTGAGGGGATAGGAGAGCTGGCAGTGAGGGGATAGGAGAGCTGGCAGCAGTGAGGGGATAGGAGAGCTGGCAGTGAGAGGATAGGAGAGCTGGCAGTGAGGGGATAGGAGAGCTGGCAGCAGTGAGGGGATAGGAGAGCTGGCAGTGAGGGGATAGGAGAGCTGGCAGTGAGAGGATAGGAGAGCTGGCAGTGAGGGGATAGGAGAGCTGGCAGCAGTGAGGGGATAGGAGAGCTGGCAGTGAGGGGATAGGAGAGCTGGCAGCAGTGAGGGGATAGGAGAGCTGGCAGCAGTGAGGGGATAGGAGAGCTGGCAGCAGTGAGGGGATAAGAGAGCTGGCAGTGAGGGGATAGGAGAGCTGGCAGTGAGGGGATAGGAGAGCTGGCAGTGAGGGGATAGGAGAGCTGGCAGTGAGGGGATAGGAGAGCTGGCAGCAGTGAGGGGATAGGAGAGCTGGCAGTGAGGGGATAGGAGAGCTGGCAGTGAGGGGATAGGAGAGCTGGCAGTGAGAGGATAGGAGAGCTGGCAGTGAGGGGATAGGAGAGCTGGCAGCAGTGAGGGGATAGGAGAGCTGGCAGCAGTGAGGGGATAGGAGAGCTGGCAGTGAGGGGATAGGAGAGCTGGCAGTGAGGGGATAGGAGAGCTGGCAGCAGTGAGGGGATAGGAGAGCTGGCAGCAGTGAGGGGATAGGAGAGCTGGCAGTGAGAGGATAGGAGAGCTGGCAGTGAGGGGATAGGAGCGCTGGCAGTGAGGGGATAGGAGAGCTGGCAGTGAGGGGATAGGAGAGCTGGCAGCAGTGAGAGGATAGGAGAGCTGGCAGTGAGGGGATAGGAGAGCTGGCAGCAGTGAGGGGATAGGAGAGCTGGCAGTGAGGGGATAGGAGAGCTGGCAGCAGTGAGGGGATAGGAGAGCTGGCAGCAGTGAGGGGATAGGAGAGCTGGCAGTGAGGGGATAGGAGAGCTGGCAGTGAGGGGATAGGAGAGCTGGCAGTGAGGGGATAGGAGAGCTGGCAGCAGTGAGGGGATAGGAGCGCTGGCAGCAGTGAGGGGATAGGAGAGCTGGCAGCAGTGAGGGGATAGGAGAGCTGGCAGCAGTGAGGGGATAGGAGAGCTGGCAGCAGTGAGGGGATAGGAGAGCTGGCAGTGAGGGGATAGGAGAGCTGGCAGTGAGGGGATAGGAGAGCTGGCAGCAGTGAGGGGATAGGAGAGCTGGCAGCAGTGAGGGGATAGGAGAGCTGGCAGTGAGGGGATAGGAGAGCTGGCAGTGAGGGGATAGGAGAGCTGGCAGTGAGGGGATAGGAGAGCTGGCAGCAGTGAGGGGATAGGAGAGCTGGCAGTGAGGGGATAGGAGAGCTGGCAGCAGTGAGGGGATAGGAGAGCTGGCAGCAGTGAGGGGATAGGAGAGCTGGCAGCAGTGAGGGGATAGGAGAGCTGGCAGCAGTGAGGGGATAGGAGAGCTGGCAGCAGTGAGGGGATAGGAGAGCTGGCAGTGAGGGGATAGGAGAGCTGGCAGTGAGAGGATAGGAGAGCTGGCAGCAGTGAGGGGATAGGAGAGCTGGCAGCAGTGAGGGGATAGGAGAGCTGGCAGCAGTGAGGGGATAGGAGAGCTGGCAGTGAGAGGATAGGAGAGCTGGCAGCAGTGAGAGGATAGGAGAGCTGGCAGTGAGGGGATAGGAGAGCTGGCAGTGAGGGGATAGGAGAGCTGGCAGTGAGGGGATAGGAGAGCTGGCAGCAGTGAGGGGATAGGAGAGCTGGCAGCAGTGAGGGGATAGGAGAGCTGGCAGCAGTGAGGGGATAGGAGAGCTGGCAGTGAGAGGATAGGAGAGCTGGCAGTGAGGGGATAGGAGAGCTGGCAGCAGTGAGGGGATAGGAGAGCTGGCAGCAGTGAGAGGATAGGAGAGCTGGCAGTGAGGGGATAGGAGAGCTGGCAGTGAGGGGATAGGAGAGCTGGCAGTGAGGGGATAGGAGAGCTGGCAGTGAGAGGATAGGAGAGCTGGCAGTGAGAGGATAGGAGAGCTGGCAGCAGTGAGGGGATAGGAGAGCTGGCAGCAGTGAGGGGATAGGAGAGCTGGCAGTGAGGGGATAGGAGAGCTGGCAGCAGTGAGGGGATAGGAGAGCTGGCAGTGAGGGGATAGGAGAGCTGGCAGTGAGGGGATAGGAGAGCTGGCAGCAGTGAGGGGATAGGAGAGCTGGCAGTGAGGGGATAGGAGAGCTGGCAGCAGTGAGGGGATAGGAGAGCTGGCAGCAGTGAGGGGATAGGAGAGCTGGCAGTGAGGGGATAGGAGAGCTGGCAGTGAGGGGATAGGAGAGCTGGCAGTGAGGGGATAGGAGAGCTGGCAGCAGTGAGGGGATAGGAGAGCTGGCAGCAGTGAGAGGATAGGAGAGCTGGCAGTGAGGGGATAGGAGAGCTGGCAGCAGTGAGGGGATAGGAGAGCTGGCAGCAGTGAGGGGATAGGAGAGCTGGCAGTGAGGGGATAGGAGAGCTGGCAGCAGTGAGGGGATAGGAGAGCTGGCAGCAGTGAGGGGATAGGAGAGCTGGCAGTGAGGGGATAGGAGAGCTGGCAGCAGTGAGGGGATAGGAGAGCTGGCAGTGAGGGGATAGGAGAGCTGGCAGCAGTGAGGGGATAGGAGAGCTGGCAGCAGTGAGAGGATAGGAGAGCTGGCAGCAGTGAGGGGATAGGAGAGCTGGCAGTGAGGGGATAGGAGAGCTGGCAGCAGTGAGGGGATAGGAGAGCTGGCAGTGAGAGGATAGGAGAGCTGGCAGTGAGGGGATAGGAGAGCTGGCAGTGAGGGGATAGGAGAGCTGGCAGTGAGGGGATAGGAGAGCTGGCAGCAGTGAGGGGATAGGAGAGCTGGCAGTGAGGGGATAGGAGAGCTGGCAGCAGTGAGGGGATAGGAGAGCTGGCAGCAGTGAGGGGATAGGAGAGCTGGCAGTGAGAGGATAGGAGAGCTGGCAGTGAGGGGATAGGAGAGCTGGCAGTGAGGGGATAGGAGAGCTGGCAGTGAGGGGATAGGAGAGCTGGCAGCAGTGAGGGGATAGGAGAGCTGGCAGTGAGAGGATAGGAGAGCTGGCAGTGAGGGGATAGGAGAGCTGGCAGCAGTGAGGGGATAGGAGAGCTGGCAGCAGTGAGGGGATAGGAGAGCTGGCAGTGAGGGGATAGGAGAGCTGGCAGCAGTGAGGGGATAGGAGAGCTGGCAGTGAGGGGATAGGAGAGCTGGCAGTGAGGGGATAGGAGAGCTGGCAGCAGTGAGGGGATAGGAGAGCTGGCAGCAGTGAGGGGATAGGAGAGCTGGCAGCAGTGAGGGGATAGGAGAGCTGGCAGTGAGGGGATAGGAGAGCTGGCAGTGAGGGGATAGGAGAGCTGGCAGTGAGGGGATAGGAGAGCTGGCAGCAGTGAGGGGATAGGAGAGCTGGCAGCAGTGAGGGGATAGGAGAGCTGGCAGTGAGGGGATAGGAGAGCTGGCAGCAGTGAGGGGATAGGAGAGCTGGCAGTGAGGGGATAGGAGAGCTGGCAGTGAGGGGATAGGAGAGCTGGCAGTGAGGGGATAGGAGAGCTGGCAGCAGTGAGGGGATAGGAGAGCTGGCAGCAGTGAGGGGATAGGAGAGCTGGCAGTGAGGGGATAGGAGAGCTGGCAGTGAGGGGATAGGAGAGCTGGCAGTGAGGGGATAGGAGAGCTGGCAGTGAGGGGATAGGAGAGCTGGCAGTGAGGGGATAGGAGAGCTGGCAGTGAGGGGATAGGAGAGCTGGCAGCAGTGAGGGGATAGGAGAGCTGGCAGCAGTGAGGGGATAGGAGAGCTGGCAGTGAGGGGATAGGAGAGCTGGCAGTGAGGGGATAGGAGAGCTGGCAGCAGTGAGGGGATAGGAGAGCTGGCAGCAGTGAGGGGATAGGAGAGCTGGCAGCAGTGAGGGGATAGGAGAGCTGGCAGCAGTGAGGGGATAGGAGAGCTGGCAGTGAGGGGATAGGAGAGCTGGCAGTGAGGGGATAGGAGAGCTGGCAGTGAGAGGATAGGAGAGCTGGCAGCAGTGAGGGGATAGGAGAGCTGGCAGTGAGGGGATAGGAGAGCTGGCAGTGAGGGGATAGGAGAGCTGGCAGCAGTGAGGGGATAGGAGAGCTGGCAGCAGTGAGAGGATAGGAGAGCTGGCAGTGAGGGGATAGGAGAGCTGGCAGCAGTGAGAGGATAGGAGAGCTGGCAGTGAGGGGATAGGAGAGCTGGCAGTGAGGGGATAGGAGAGCTGGCAGCAGTGAGGGGATAGGAGAGCTGGCAGTGAGGGGATAGGAGAGCTGGCAGCAGTGAGGGGATAGGAGAGCTGGCAGTGAGGGGATAGGAGAGCTGGCAGCAGTGAGGGGATAGGAGAGCTGGCAGCAGTGAGGGGATAGGAGAGCTGGCAGTGAGGGGATAGGAGAGCTGGCAGTGAGAGGATAGGAGAGCTGGCAGTGAGGGGATAGGAGAGCTGGCAGTGAGGGGATAGGAGAGCTGGCAGTGAGGGGATAGGAGAGCTGGCAGCAGTGAGGGGATAGGAGAGCTGGCAGCAGTGAGGGGATAGGAGAGCTGGCAGCAGTGAGGGGATAGGAGAGCTGGCAGCAGTGAGGGGATAGGAGAGCTGGCAGCAGTGAGGGGATAGGAGAGCTGGCAGCAGTGAGGGGATAGGAGAGCTGGCAGCAGTGAGGGGATAGGAGAGCTGGCAGTGAGGGGATAGGAGAGCTGGCAGTGAGGGGATAGGAGAGCTGGCAGTGAGGGGATAGGAGAGCTGGCAGCAGTGAGGGGATAGGAGAGCTGGCAGTGAGGGGATAGGAGAGCTGGCAGCAGTGAGGGGATAGGAGAGCTGGCAGCAGTGAGGGGATAGGAGAGCTGGCAGTGAGGGGATAGGAGAGCTGGCAGTGAGGGGATAGGAGAGCTGGCAGCAGTGAGGGGATAGGAGAGCTGGCAGTGAGGGGATAGGAGAGCTGGCAGTGAGGGGATAGGAGAGCTGGCAGCAGTGAGAGGATAGGAGAGCTGGCAGTGAGGGGATAGGAGAGCTGGCAGTGAGGGGATAGGAGAGCTGGCAGCAGTGAGGGGATAGGAGAGCTGGCAGTGAGGGGATAGGAGAGCTGGCAGCAGTGAGGGGATAGGAGAGCTGGCAGCAGTGAGGGGATAGGAGAGCTGGCAGCAGTGAGAGGATAGGAGAGCTGGCAGTGAGGGGATAGGAGAGCTGGCAGCAGTGAGGGGATAGGAGAGCTGGCAGTGAGGGGATAGGAGAGCTGGCAGCAGTGAGAGGATAGGAGAGCTGGCAGTGAGGGGATAGGAGAGCTGGCAGTGAGGGGATAGGAGAGCTGGCAGTGAGGGGATAGGAGAGCTGGCAGTGAGAGGATAGGAGAGCTGGCAGCAGTGAGGGGATAGGAGAGCTGGCAGCAGTGAGGGGATAGGAGAGCTGGCAGCAGTGAGGGGATAGGAGAGCTGGCAGTGAGGGGATAGGAGAGCTGGCAGTGAGGGGATAGGAGAGCTGGCAGTGAGGGGATAGGAGAGCTGGCAGTGAGGGGATAGGAGAGCTGGCAGTGAGGGGATAGGAGAGCTGGCGGCAGTGAGGGGATAGGAGAGCTGGCAGTGAGGGGATAGGAGAGCTGGCAGCAGTGAGGGGATAGGAGAGCTGGCAGCAGTGAGGGGATAGGAGAGCTGGCAGCAGTGAGGGGATAGGAGAGCTGGCAGCAGTGAGGGGATAGGAGAGCTGGCAGCAGTGAGGGGATAGGAGAGCTGGCAGTGAGGGGATAGGAGAGCTGGCAGTGAGGGGATAGGAGAGCTGGCAGTGAGGGGATAGGAGAGCTGGCAGTGAGGGGATAGGAGAGCTGGCAGTGAGGGGATAGGAGAGCTGGCAGCAGTGAGGGGATAGGAGAGCTGGCAGCAGTGAGGGGATAGGAGAGCTGGCAGTGAGGGGATAGGAGAGCTGGCAGCAGTGAGGGGATAGGAGAGCTGGCAGCAGTGAGGGGATAGGAGAGCTGGCAGTGAGGGGATAGGAGAGCTGGCAGTGAGGGGATAGGAGAGCTGGCAGCAGTGAGGGGATAGGAGAGCTGGCAGCAGTGAGGGGATAGGAGAGCTGGCAGCAGTGAGAGGATAGGAGAGCTGGCAGTGAGGGGATAGGAGAGCTGGCAGTGAGGGGATAGGAGAGCTGGCAGTGAGGGGATAGGAGAGCTGGCAGTGAGGGGATAGGAGAGCTGGCAGTGAGGGGATAGGAGAGCTGGCAGTGAGGGGATAGGAGAGCTGGCAGTGAGGGGATAGGAGAGCTGGCAGTGAGGGGATAGGAGAGCTGGCAGTGAGGGGATAGGAGAGCTGGCAGTGAGGGGATAGGAGAGCTGGCAGTGAGGGGATAGGAGAGCTGGCAGTGAGGGGATAGGAGAGCTGGCAGTGAGAGGATAGGAGAGCTGGCAGCAGTGAGGGGATAGGAGAGCTGGCAGTGAGGGGATAGGAGAGCTGGCAGTGAGGGGATAGGAGAGCTGGCAGCAGTGAGGGGATAGGAGAGCTGGCAGTGAGAGGATAGGAGAGCTGGCAGTGAGGGGATAGGAGAGCTGGCAGTAGTGAGGGGATAGGAGAGCTGGCAGTGAGGGGATAGGAGAGCTGGCAGTGAGGGGATAGGAGAGCTGGCAGCAGTGAGGGGATAGGAGAGCTGGCAGTGAGGGGATAGGAGAGCTGGCAGTGAGGGGATAGGAGAGCTGGCAGTGAGGGGATAGGAGAGCTGGCAGTGAGGGGATAGGAGAGCTGGCAGTGAGGGGATAGGAGAGCTGGCAGCAGTGAGGGGATAGGAGAGCTGGCAGCAGTGAGGGGATAGGAGAGCTGGCAGCAGTGAGGGGATAGGAGAGCTGGCAGTGAGGGGATAGGAGAGCTGGCAGTGAGAGGATAGGAGAGCTGGCAGCAGTGAGGGGATAGGAGAGCTGGCAGTGAGGGGATAGGAGAGCTGGCAGGGTGGGGGTATTGGCGCGGCAGGGTGGGGGTATTGGCGCAGCAGGGTGGGGTGCGGGAGGGTAACAGAAGCACAGTAACAGGAGGGCAGGGTGGGGGTATTGGCACGGCAGGGTGAGGTGCGGGAGGGTAACAGAGGTTGGGGTGGGTATTAAGGAGAGAGTTGGGCTGTAGTTAGGGGGGATAATAGGGAGGGGAAGTTGGATATTGTGACAGGGAGGATACTGCCGCCAAGTGTGACATAACACAGGAATTATTCTCTTATGTAATAGTGAGTGAGACAAACGGGAGTGTGTGTGTGTGTGTGTGTGTGTGTGTGTGTGTGTGTGTGTGTGTGTGTGTGTGTGTGTGTGTGTGTGTGTGTGTGTGTGTGTGTGTGTGTGTGTGTGTGTGTGTGTGTGTGTGTGTGTGTGTGTGTGTTTTTGAGAGAGTGTGTGTGAGTGTGTGTGAGTGTGTGTTTTTGAGTGTGTGTGTGTGTTTGTAAGTGTGTGTGTTTGTAAGTGTGTGTTTTTGAGTGTGTGAGTGTGTTTTTTTGAGTGTGTGAGTGTGTGTTTCTGAGTGTGTGAGTGTGTGTTTCTGAGTGTGTGCGTGTGTGTTTTTGAGTGTGTGAGTGTGTGTTTTTGAGTGTGTGAGTGTGTGTTTTTGAGTGTGTGAGTGTGTGTGTATACACACTAGCTTTCCGGTCTGAAGTGTGTGCCAGCTGCTTAGATCCGTAGATCGTCAGCTCTGCGGGCGAGGCGCTGTGTACAGCACTGCGCACAAGGTCACGCCCGCTTCAGACCGGCTGCTTATTGCCGATATCAACGCAATTCCAATTAGTGGCACCCAGAGCGCCACGGCGCCCACGCAGCGAGAAACCGGCGGCTCCCACGCGCGGCCTCCCACTGGCCCTGTGAGCTTGCACTCTAAATCCCCGGCCAGATAAATAACTCCCCATGTGTTTCCGCCCGCACTTTGTGTTTATACCGACCCCGGGAGCTTACACTCTATTTCGCTCTCCCCCCCCCCTCCCCCCCGGCACGTTATTGGCGCAGCGGCGTTGGCGCGTGTAATATTCCGCCATCCGTATTACAGAACTGCGCACATAACCTTCTGCCGACGCGTGGCAATGCCGCCCACTGTCCACGGAGGGGACCACGTCCTTGTATATGTCTCATATTGACCCCTGCGCTCTCTAGCAATGAGGGAATCCCTCGTTGACCAGTGTTCCGCCATTTTTTAATCCCGGGTCATATCGCGTCCCCTTAGACCCCCCCGGAGGGGGCGGGGCGGGGGGGGGGGGGAATAGGGTTAAAGTGACTATTTCCTCGTCTCTGGAAGGTCAGGCGAGAGTCGGATGTTTACATGCGCGTCCCGTGATTCTCCTCACTTATGCACGCCCCCTGCCTGTCACTCGGGTGGGGGGGGATATTTCAGGTGCTGGGACACAGGTTTTGGCTCAGAGCCATGAACTGGGAAGACCTCAGGAGCTGGCACCGTGCCCGGGTCCTGTCTGGTACAGCATGTTCTTTATACGGGGGTGGGGGGTGGGGGGGGGAGGGGCAGGGGAACGTATAGATAGAAATCTCCATGGTGGTGTCAGCGCTGCTATTAACTCTCCCGGTGCTGGAGGGTTACCCAGTCTGTCCCTCCCCCCCCCGCAGGGTGACACAGGCAGAAGGGAGCTATGAGTCTGTCCCTCCCCCCGCAGGGTGACACAGTGACACAGGCAGAAGGGAGCTATGACTTTGTCCCTCCCCCCGCAGGGTGACACAGTGACACAGACAGAAGGGAGCTATGAGTCTGTCCCTCCCCCCGCAGGGTGACACAGTGACACAGACAGAAGGGAGCTATGAGTCTGTCCCTCCCCCCGCAGGGTGACACAGTGACACAGACAGAAGGGAGCTATGAGTCTGTCCCTCCCCCCGCAGGGTGACACAGTGACACAGGCAGAAGGGAGCTATGAGCCTGTCCCTCCCCCCGCAGGGTGACACAGTGACACAGGCAGAAGGGAGCTATGAGCCTGTCCCTCCCCCCGCTGGGTGACACAGTGACACAGACAGAAGGGTGCTATGAGTCTGTCCCTCCCCCCGCAGGGTGACACAGTGACACAGACAGAAGGGAGCTATGAGTCTGTCCCTCCCCTCGCAGGGTGACACAGTGACACAGACAGAAGGGAGCTATGAGCCTGTCCCTCCCCCCGCAGGGTGACAGTGACACAGGCAGAAGGGAGCTATGAGTCTGTCCCTCCCCCCGCAGGGTGACACAGTGACACAGGCAGAAGGGAGATATGAGTCTGTCCCTCCCCCCGCAGGGTGACACAGTGACACAGACAGAAGGGAGCTATGAGCCTGTCCCTCCCCCCGCAGGGTGACACAGTGACACAGGCAGAAGGGAGCTATGAGCCTGTCCCTCCCCCCGCAGGGTGACACAGTGACACAGACAGAAGGGAGCTATGAGTCTGTCCCTCCCCCCGCAGGGTGACACAGGCAGAAGGGAGCTATGAGCCTGTCCCTCCCCCCGCAGGGTGACATGGTGACACAGACAGAAGGGAGCTATGAGTCTGTCCCTCCCCCCCGCAGGGTGACACAGTGACACAGACAGAATGGAGCTATGAGACTGTCCCTCCCCCCGCAGGGTGACACAGTGACACAGGCAGAAGGGAGCTATGAGCCTGTCCCTCCCCCCGCAGGGTGACACAGTGACACAGACAGAAGGGAGCTATGAGTCTGTCCCTCCCCCCGCAGGGTGACACAGGCAGAAGGGAGCTATGAGCCTGTCCCTCCCCCCGCAGGGTGACAGTGACACAGGCAGAAGGGAGCTATGAGTCTGTCCCTCCCCCCGCAGGGTGACACAGGCAGAAGGGAGCTATGAGCCTGTCCCTCCCCCCGCAGGGTGACAGTGACACAGGCAGAAGGGAGCTATGAGTCTGTCCCTCCCCCCGCAGGGTGACACAGTGACACAGACAGAAGGGAGCTATGAGTCTGTCCCTCCCCCCACAGAGTGACACAGTGACACAGACAGAAGGGAGCTATGAGTCTGTCCCTCCCCCCGCAGGGTGACACAGTGACACAGACAGAAGGGAGCTATGAGCCTGTCCCTCCCCCCGCAGGGTGACACAGTGACACAGACAGAAGGAAGCTATGAGTCTGTCCCTCCCCCCGCAGGGTGACACAGTGATACAGACAGAAGGGAGCTATGAGTCTGTCCCTCCCCCCGCAGGGTGACACAGTGACACAGACAGAAGGGAGCTATGAGACTGTCCCTCCCCCGCAGGGTGACACAGTGACACAGACAGAAGGGAGCTATGAGTCTGTCCCTCCCCCCGCAGGGTGACACAGTGATACTGGCAGAAGGGAGCTATGAGCCTGTCCCTCCCCCCGCAGGGTGACACAGTGACACAGGCAGAAGGGAGCTATGAGTCTGTCCCTCCCCCCCGCAGGGTGACACAGTGACACAGACAGAAGGGAGCTATGAGTCTGTCCCTCCCCCCCACAGGGTGACACAGTGACACAGACAGAAGGGAGCTATGAGCCTGTCCCTCCCCCCGCAGGGTGACACAGTGACACAGACAGAAGGGAGCTATGAGTCTGTCCCTCCCCCCCGCAGGGTGACACAGTGACACAGACAGAAGGGAGCTATGAGCCTGTCCCTCCCCCCGCAGGGTGACACAGTGACATAGGCAGAAGGGAGCTATGTGTCTGTCCCTCCCCCCGCAGGGTGACACAGTGACACAGACAGAAGGGAGCTATGAGCCTGTCACTCCCCCCGCAGGGTGACACAGTGACACAGACAGAAGGGAGCTATGAGACTGTCCCTCCCCCCGCAGGGTGACACAGTGACACAGACAGAAGGGAGCTATGAGACTGTCCCTCCCCCCGCAGGGTGACACAGTGACACAGACAGAAGGGAGCTATGTGTCTGTCCCTCCCCCCGCAGGGTGACACAGTGACACAGACAGAAGGGAGCTATGTGTCTGTCCCTCCCCCCGCAGGGTGACACAGTGACACAGACAGAAGGGAGCTATGAGTCTGTCCCTCCCCCCGCAGGGTGACACAGTGACACAGACAGAAGGGAGCTATGTGTCTGTCCCTCCCCCCGCAGGGTGACACAGTGACACAGACAGAAGGGAGCTATGAGTCTGTCCCTCCCCCGCAGGGTGACACAGTGACACAGACAAAAAGGTGTTAGGACACGAGGAGTCTGTCCCCTCCCTGCCCCGGTGACACAGTGACACAGTGACAGACAGGAGGTACCTGTGCTCCCAGTCGGTTTTATCTTTATGAGTAACAATAAAGTAATTTTGTGTTACCCGGTGCAACCTTTGGTGTGTATGTGTGGGCTGTGTGAATGTATGTAGCGTGTCTTTCCCCGTACACACACTACCACAGGCCCACTCCCTGGGACCACTCCCTGCCTGCGCTCGTTCTCTGCATACCTGCGCGCACCTGCACCTCCCTGCACCTCCGCGTCCTGCACCTGCACACCCAACCTCCCTGCACCTCCGCGTCCTGCACCTGCACACCCAACCTCCCTGCACCTCCGCGTCCTGCACCTGCACCTGCACACCCAACCTCCCTGCACACCCAGCCTCCCTGCACCTCCGCGTCCTGCACCTGCGCACCCAACCTCCCTGCACCTCCGCGTCCTGCACCTGCACACCCAACCTCCCTGCACCTCCGCGTCCTGCACCTGCACACCCAACCTCCCTGCACCTCCGCGTCCTGCACCTGCACACCCAACCTCACTGCACCTCCGCGTCCTGCACCTGCACACCCAACCTCCCTGCACACCCAGCCTCCCTGCACCTCCGCGTCCTGCACCTGCGCACCCAACCTCCCTGCACCTCCGCGTCCTGCACCTGCACACCCAACCTCCCTGCACACCCAGCCTCCCTGCACCTCCGCGTCCTGCACCTGCACACCCAACCTCCCTGCACACCCAGCCTCCCTGCACCTCCGCGTCCTGCACCTGCACACCCAACCTCCCTGCACCTCCGCGTCCTGCACCTGCGCACCCAACCTCCCTGCACCTCCGCGTCCTGCACCTGCACACCCAACCTCCCTGCACCTCCGCGTCCTGCACCTGCACACCCAACCTCCCTGCTCACCCAGCCTCTCTGCACCTCCGCGTCCTGCACCTGCGCACCCAACCTCCCTGCACCTCCGCGTCCTACACCTGCACACCCAACCTCCCTGCACACCCAGCCTCCCTGCACCTCCGCGTCCTGCACCTGCACACCCAACCTCCCTGCACCTGCACACCCAACCTCCCTGCACCTCCGCGTCCTGCACCTGCACACCCAACCTCCCTGCACACCCAGCCTCCCTGCACCTCCGCGTCCTGCACCTGCACACCCAACATCCCTGCACACCCAGCCTCCCTGCACCTCCGCGTCCTGCACCTGCACACCCAGCCTCCCTGCACCTCCGCGTCCTGCACCTGCACACCCAACCTCCCTGCACCTGCACACCCAACCTCCCTGCACCTCCGCGTCCTGCACCTGCACACCCAACCTCCCTGCACCTCCGCGTCCTGCACCTGCACACCCAACCTCCCTGCACCTCCGCGTCCTGCACCTGCACACCCAACCTCCCTGCACCTCCGCGTCCTGCACCTGCACACCCAACCTCCCTGCACCTCCGCGTCCTGCACCTGCACACCCAACCTCCCTGCACCTCCGCGTCCTGCACCTGCACACCCAACCTCCCTTCACCTCCGCGTCCTGCACCTGCACACCCAACCTCCCTGCACCTCCGCGTCCTGCACCTGCACACCCAACCTCCCTGCACCTCCGCGTCCTGCACCTGCACACCCAACCTCCCTGCACCTCCGCGTCCTGCACCTGCACACCCAACCTCCCTGCACATCCGCGTCCTGCACCTGCACACCCAACCTCCCTGCACCTCCGCGTCCTGCACCTGCACACCCAACCTCCCTGCACCTCCGCGTCCTGCACCTGCACACCCAACCTCCCTGCACCTCCGCGTCCTGCACCTGCACACCCAACCTCCCTGCACCTCCGCGTCCTGCACCTGCACACCCAACCTCCCTGCACCTCCGCGTCCTGCACCTGCACACCCAACCTCCCTGCACCTCCGCGTCCTGCACCTGCACACCCAACCTCCCTGCACCTCCGCGTCCTGTACCTGCACACCCAACCTCCCTGCACCTCCGCGTCCTGCACCTGCACACCCAACCTCCCTGCACCTCCGCGTCCTGCACCTGCACACCCAACCTCCCTGCACCTCCGCGTCCTGCACCTCCGCGTCCTGCACCAGCACACCCAACCTCCCTGCACCTCCGCGTCCTGCACCTGCACACCCAACCTCCCTGCACCTCCGCGTCCTGCACCTGCACACCCAACCTCCCTGCACCTCCGCGTCCTGCACCTGCACACCCAACCTCCCTGCACCTCCGCGTCCTGCACCTGCACACCCAACCTCCCTGCACCTCCGCGTCCTGCACCTGCACACCCAACCTCCCTGCACCTCCGCGTCACTGCACATCCAACCTCCGCGTCCCTGCACCTCCGCGTCCCTGCACCTCCGCGTCCTGCACCTGCACACCCAACCTCCCTGCTGCACCTCCACGTCCTGCACATCCAACCTCCGCGTCCCTGCACATGCATGTCGCTGCACCTCTGCGTCGCTGCACCTCTGCGTCGCTGCACCTCTGCGTCGCTGCACCTCTGCGTCGCTGCACCTCTGCGTCGCTGCACCTCTGCGTCGCTGCACATGCATGTCGCTGCACCTCTGCGTCGCGGCACCTCTGCACCGCTGCACCTCTGCGTCGCTGCACCTCTGCGTCCCTGCACCTCCGCGTCCCTGCGCATTTCCGCGCCTCTACGTCGCCGACGTGTGCGTGTCATCACGTTGTGGTGGGTGAAAAAGGCAACAAGAAACCTCCACCGTATAGCAAATAAAGAATATCACTTGTGAGCACATTCACACGTCTACGCCGAGTCCAGGCTCCCTGCTGGCTCGCTGAGGCGCGCTGAGGCGCAGGGAAAGCGGGTGCTTTCCCTGGCCTTGCGGTTGCTTACCGCACGCGCCTTCAGGGGGCCATCAGGGGGCGGGCCGGGGGCGGGCGCGTCACTGGCCGGGGGCGGGCCAGTGACGTCACGGAGCTGGTTCGCCGTCATTGGGCGAACCGCTCACGTGACCGGCCTGTCTCGCCGGCAAGCGGGGGAATTTTAAATTCCCCTAAGACCTGCGCTTCCGCAAGCGCGCGTAAGCGCAGGTGAGCCCCTACTAAAGCCGCTCTAATTGCGGCTGTAGGGGCTCAGTGCTGAGCGGGAGCGCGCCTCAGCGCACTTCCGCCAGCAAGCATGTAACATGGCCTTAGACAGGTCTGCAGCCCTGCCTTTCACCATTATCCCCCAGCATGCAATGCTCCCACTGCAGCAAGGGATTCTGGGAAATGACATGCAGCCCTGCCTTTCACCATTATCCCCCAGCATGCAATGCTCCCACTGCAGCAAGGGATTCTGGGAAATGACATGCAGCCCTGCCTTTCACCATTATCCCCCAGCATGCAATGCTCCCACTGCAGCAAGGGATTCTGGGAAATGACATGCAGCCCTGCCTTTCACCATTATCCCCCAGCATGCAATGCTCCCACTGCAGCAAGGGATTCTGGGAAATGACATGCAGCCCTGCCTTTCACCATTATCCCCCAGCATGCAATGCTCCCACTGCAGCAAGGGATTCTGGGAAATGACATGCAGCCCTGCCTTTCACCATTATCCCCCAGCATGCAATGCTCCCACTGCAGCAAGGGATTCTGGGAAATGACATGCAGCCCTGCCTTTCACCATTATCCCCCAGCATGCAATGCTCCCACTGCAGCAAGGGATTCTGGGAAATGACATGCAGCCCTGCCTTTCACCCATTATCCCCCAGCATGCAATGCTCCCACTGCAGCAAGGGATTCTGGGAAATGACATGCAGCCCTGCCTTTCACCCATTATCCCCCAGCATGCAATGCTCCCACTGCAGCAAGGGATTCTGGGAAATGACATGCAGCCCTGCCTTTCACCCATTATCACCCAGCATGCAATGCTCCCACTGCAGCAAGGGATTCTGGGAAATGACATGCAGCCCTGCTTTCACCCATTATCACCCAGCATGCAATGCTCCCACTGCAGCAAGGGATTCTGGGAAATGACATGCAGCCCTGCCTTTCACCCATTATCACCCAGCATGCAATGCTCCCACTGCAGCAAGGGATTCTGGGAAATGACATGCAGCCCTGCCTTTCACCCATTATCACCCAGCATGCAATGCTCCCACTGCAGCAAGGGATTCTGGGAAATGACATGCAGCCCTGCCTTTCACCCATTATCACCCAGCATGCAATGCTCCCACTGCAGCAAGGGATTCTGGGAAATGACATGCAGCCCTGCCTTTCACCCATTATCACCCAAAGGAATTCTGGGTAATGACATGCAGCCCTGCCTTTCCCCATTATCACCCAGCATGCAGTACTCCCACTGCAGCAAGGGATTCTGGGAAATGACATGCAGCCCTGCCTTTCACCATTATCCCCCAGCATACAGTGCTCCCACTGCAGCAAGGGATTCTGGGAAATGACATGCAGCCCTGCCTTTCACCATTATCCCCAGCATACAGTGCTCCCACTGCAGCAAGGGATTCTGGGAAATGACATGCAACCCTGCCTTTCACCCATTATCCCCCAGCACACAGTGCTCCCACTGCAGCAAGGGATTCTGGGAAATGACATGCAGCCCTGCCTTTCACCATTATCCCCCAGCATGCAATGCTCCCACTGCAGCAAGGGATTCTGGGAAATGACATGCAGCCCTGCCTTTCACCATTATCCCCCAGCATGCAATGCTCCCACTGCAGCAAGGGATTCTGGGAAATGACATGCAGCCCTGCCTTTCACCATTATCCCCCAGCATGCAATGCTCCCACTGCAGCAAGGGATTCTGGGAAATGACATGCAGCCCTGCCTTTCACCATTATCCCCCAGCATGCAATGCTCCCACTGCAGCAAGGGATTCTGGGAAATGACATGCAGCCCTGCCTTTCACCATTATCCCCCAGCATGCAATGCTCCCACTGCAGCAAGGGATTCTGGGAAATGACATGCAGCCCTGCCTTTCACCCATTATCCCCCAGCATGCAATGCTCCCACTGCAGCAAGGGATTCTGGGAAATGACATGCAGCCCTGCCTTTCACCCATTATCCCCCAGCATGCAATGCTCCCACTGCAGCAAGGGATTCTGGGAAATGACATGCAGCCCTGCCTTTCACCCATTATCACCCAGCATGCAATGCTCCCACTGCAGCAAGGGATTCTGGGAAATGACATGCAGCCCTGCTTTCACCCATTATCACCCAGCATGCAATGCTCCCACTGCAGCAAGGGATTCTGGGAAATGACATGCAGCCCTGCCTTTCACCCATTATCACCCAGCATGCAATGCTCCCACTGCAGCAAGGGATTCTGGGAAATGACATGCAGCCCTGCCTTTCACCCATTATCACCCAGCATGCAATGCTCCCACTGCAGCAAGGGATTCTGGGAAATGACATGCAGCCCTGCCTTTCACCCATTATCACCCAGCATGCAATGCTCCCACTGCAGCAAGGGATTCTGGGAAATGACATGCAGCCCTGCCTTTCACCCATTATCACCCAAAGGAATTCTGGGTAATGACATGCAGCCCTGCCTTTCCCCATTATCACCCAGCATGCAGTACTCCCACTGCAGCAAGGGATTCTGGGAAATGACATGCAGCCCTGCCTTTCACCATTATCCCCCAGCATACAGTGCTCCCACTGCAGCAAGGGATTCTGGGAAATGACATGCAGCCCTGCCTTTCACCATTATCCCCAGCATACAGTGCTCCCACTGCAGCAAGGGATTCTGGGAAATGACATGCAACCCTGCCTTTCACCCATTATCCCCCAGCACACAGTGCTCCCACTGCAGCAAGGGATTCTGGGAAATGACATGCAGCCCTGCCTTTCACCATTATCCCCCAGCATACAGTGCTCCCACTGCAGCAAGGGATTCTGGGAAATGACATGCAGCCCCTGCCTTTCACCATTATGCTCCAGCATACAGTGCTCCCACTGCAGCAAGGGATTCTGGGAAATGACATGCACACCTGTTTTTCACCATTATCACCCAGCATACACTGCTCCCACTGCAGCAAGGGATTCTGGGAAATGACATGCACCCCTGCCTTTCAACCATTATCACCCAGCATACAGTGCTTCCACTGCAGCAAGGGATTCTGGGAAATGACATGCAGCCCTGCATTTCACCCATTATCCCCCAGCATACAGTGCTCACACTGCAGCAAGGGATTCTGGGAAATGACATGCAGCCCTGCCTTTCAACCATTATCACCCAGCATACAGTGCTTCCACTGCAGCAAGGGATTCTGGGAAATGACATGCAGCCCTGCCTTTCACCACTATCCCCCAGCATACAGTGCTCCCACTGCAAGGGATTCTGGGAAATGACATGCAGCCCTGCCTTTCACCACTATCCCCCAGCATACAGTGCTCCCACTGCAGCAAGGGATTCTGGGAAATGACATGCAGCCCTGCCTTTCACCACTATCCCCCAGCATACAGTGCTCCCACTGCAGCAAGGGATTCTGGGAAATGACATGCAGCCCTGCCTTTCACCACTATCCCCCAGCATACAGTGCTCCCACTGCAGCAAGGGATTCAGGGAAATGACATGCAAATGAGCACACAATGTGTCACCTGAAATACATTTTTACATGGAACCCTTATAAGCTAATGCTCGCTGTTAACACAGCTTTTAAGCACAGCATGTGTGTGTGTGTGTGTGTGTGTGTGTGTGTGTGTGTGTGTGTGTGTGTGTGTGTGTGTGTATGTATATATATATATATATATATATATATATATAAAATGATAATGATAATGCGTGTCTGGAGACCCAGACATGATGACTAACACTTCCTCTGCGTGGTACCCACATCTCGTTGCCAGGCTCCGGTTGCTCTGGGCAACAGATGCTAAATGCGACTGCATGGGCCCTTGCGTGCCACTGGCTGCAAGCTCAGGGGAGCGAGCAGGAACCCCCCCAAAATAACACCGGGGCAGAAGGGTCAATCTGCATTGATTCTTACCCTATTCACCCTTTCACGGCCGGAGAGGCTTCGGGAGCTTACAAGTTTGTTTGGCGTTTGCCAAGGCAGGGAAGAGTAAATTCAGTAGTGTGTGAGGAGGGGGCGGAGGGAGCCCTGGGGGGGAGGGAGCCCTGGGGGGGGGGGAGCCCTGGGGGGGAAGGGAGCCCTGGGGGGGGGGGGGGAGGGAGCCCTGGGCTGAAGAACTCGCAATCTATCATGAACAATGTTGATTTTTCTATGTTCTTGTCTATTCATCTCTCACCGTCTCCTTCCTCTGTTCCTCCCCTCCTGCACCTCTCTCGCCTCCCTCTCCACTCTTTCTCCATGCCTCCCCCCCTCCTCCTTTCTCACTTCTTCCTTCTTTCTCTCCCCCCTCCATTCCCACTACCCCCTTCCTTTGTCCCCCCCCCTCTCTCTCTCTCCACTACCTTTTCCTCTCTCCTTCCCCTCTTTCTCTCCCCCATTATTCTCAGTGTTTTTCTCCCCTCCACCCCCTGATTTTCGAGTCCCAGTAGGAGGAGAAGAGGGGAGTCTCCTCTCACCCCCCCCCCCCCACCCCCCTCTTCACTCTTTCTGCACGAGGCTTCCTCTGGTTTTATTTTCCCTGCATCTGGTGGGGATCTGGGCTGTTTATGGCAGACCTGGCATGGGCCGTGTCCCAATCCTCGCCCGGCGCTTTCATCCAAAAATAACATTCCAGTCTTTGAGATCTGTGCACAGCAGATCCAGGGAACACGCTTAACTTATACCCCCGCAGGGAGTCTGTTCTTCCTACCCCGCAGGGTGGCACAGAAAGTAATGACCCATGTGACATGGAGCCTGTCCCTCCCCCCGCAGGGTGACACAGACAGAAGGGAGCTATGAGTCTGTCCCTCCCCCGCAGGGTGACAGTGACACAGACAGAAGGGAGCTATGAGCCTGTCCCTCCCCTCGCAGGGTGACACAGTGACACAGATAGAAGGGAGCTATGAGTCTGTCCCTCCCCCCGCAGGGTGACACAGTGACACAGACAGAAGGGAGCTATGAGTCTGTCCCTCCCCCCGCAGGGTGACACAGTGACACAGACAGAAGGGAGCTATGAGTCTGTCCCTCCCCCCGCAGGGTGACACAGTGACACAGACAGAAGGGAGCTATGAGTCTGTCCCTCCCCCCGCAGGGTGACACAGACAGAAGGGAGCTATGAGTCTGTCCCTCCCCCCGCAGGGTGACACAGTGACACAGACAGAAGGGAGCTATGAGCCTGTCCCTCCCCCGCAGGGTGACAGTGACACAGACAGAAGGGAGCTATGAGCCTGTCCCTCCCCCCGCAGGGTGACACAGTGACACAGACAGAAGGGAGCTATGAGACTGTCTCTCCCCCCCCGCAGGGTGACACAGTGACACAGACAGAAGGGAGCTATGAGTCTGTCCCTCCCCCCGCAGAGTGACACAGTGACACAGACAGAAGGGAGCTATGAGTCTGTCCCTCCCCCCGCAGGGTGACACAGTGACACAGACAGAAGGGAGCTATGAGTCTGTCCCTCCCCCCGCAGGGTGACACAGTGACACAGGCAGAAGGGAGCTATGAGCCTGTCCCTCCCCCCGCAGGGTGACACAGTGACAGACAGAAGGGAGCTATGAGTCTGTCCCTCCCCCCGCAGGGTGACACAGTGACACAGACAGAAGGGAGCTATGAGTCTGTCCCTCCCCCCGCAGGGTGACACAGTGACACAGGCAGAAGGGAGCTATGAGCCTGTCCCTCCCCCCGCAGGGTGACACAGTGACAGACAGAAGGGAGCTATGAGTCTGTCCCTCCCCCCGCAGGGTGACACAGTGACACAGACAGAAGGGAGCTATGAGTCTGTCCCTCCCCCCGCAGGGTGACACAGTGACACAGACAGAAGGGAGCTATGAGTCTGTCCCTCCCCCCGCAGGGTGACACAGTGACACAGAGAGAAGGGAGCTATGAGCCTGTCCCTCCCCCCGCAGGGTGACACAGTGACAGACAGAAGGGAGCTATGAGTCTGTCCCTCCCCCCGCAGGGTGACACAGTGACACAGACAGAAGGGAGCTATGAGTCTGTCCCTCCCCCCGCAGGGTGACACAGTGACACAGACAGAAGGGAGCTATGAGTCTGTCCCTCCCCCCGCAGGGTGACACAGTGACACAGACAGAAGGGAGCTATGAGTCTGTCCCTCCCCCCGCAGGGTGACACAGTGACACAGACAGAAGGGAGCTATGAGTCTGTCCCTCCCCCCGCAGGGTGACACAGTGACACAGACAGAAGGGAGCTATGAGTCTGTCCCTCCCCCCGCAGGGTGACACAGTGACACAGACAGAAGGGAGCTATGAGTCTGTCCCTCCCCCCGCAGAGTGACACAGTGACACAGACAGAAGGGAGATATGAGTCTGTCCCTCCCCCCGCAGGGTGACACAGTGACACAGACAGAAGGGAGCTATGAGACTGTCCCTCCCCCCGCAGGGTGACACAGTGACACAGACAGAAGGGAGCTATGAGTCTGTCCCTCCCCCGCAGGGTGGCACAGTGATACAGACAGAAGGGAGCTATGAGTCTGTCCCTCCCCCCGCAGGGTGACACAGTGACACAGGCAGAAGGGAGCTATGAGTCTGTCCCTCCCCCCCGCAGGGTGACACAGTGACACAGACAGAAGGGAGCTATGAGTCTGTCCCTCCCCCCGCAGGGTGACACAGACAGAAGGGAGCTATGAGTCTGTCCCTCCCCCCGCAGGGTGACACAGACAGAAGGGAGCTATGAGTGTCCCTCCCCCCGCAGGGTGACACAGTGACACAGACAGAAGGGAGCTATGAGTCTGTCCCTCCCCCCGCAGGGTGACACAGTGACACAGACAGAAGGGAGCTATGAGTCTGTCCCTCCCCCCGCAGGGTGACACAGTGACACAGACAGAAGGGAGCTATGAGTCTGTCCCTCCCCCCGCAGGGTGACACAGACAGAAGGGAGCTATGAGTCTGTCCCTCCCCCCGCAGGGTGACACAGACAGAAGGGAGCTATGAGTGTCCCTCCCCCCGCAGGGTGACACAGTGACACAGACAGAAGGGAGCTATGAGTCTGTCCCTCCCCCCGCAGGGTGACACAGTGACACAGACAGAAGGGAGCTATGAGTCTGTCCCTCCCCCCGCAGGGTGACACAGTGACACAGACAGAAGGGAGCTATGAGTCTGTCCCTCCCCCCGCAGGGTGACACAGACAGAAGGGAGCTATGAGTCTGTCCCTCCCCCCGCAGGGTGACACAGACAGAAGGGAGCTATGAGTCTGTCCCTCCCCCCGCAGGGTGACACGGTGACACAGACAGAAGGGAGCTATGAGTGTCCCTCCCCCCGCAGGGTGACACAGTGACACAGACAGAAGGGAGCTATGAGTCTGTCCCTCCCCCCGCAGGGTGACACAGTGACACAGACAGAAGGGAGCTATGAGTCTGTCCCTCCCCCCGCAGGGTGACACAGTGACACAGACAGAAGGGAGCTATGAGTCTGTCCCTCCCCCCGCAGGGTGACACAGACAGAAAGCTATGAGTCTGTCCCTCCCCCCGCAGGGTGACACAGACAGAAAGCTATGAGCCTGTCCCTGTGTCTGCAGCTGTCACGTGGGCCTGGCTCCTCTCTCTCTGACTGAAGAGGTCTCTTTCTCACACTGAAGCGCTCTCTCTCTTGGACTGACAATCTCTCTCTCTTGGACTGACTCTCTTTCTCAGACTGACGCGCTCTCTTTCTCAGGCTGACGCGCTCTCTTTCTCAGACTGACGCGCTCTCTTTCTCAGACTGACGCGCTCTCTTTCTCAGACTGACGCGCTCTCTTTCTCAGACTGACGCGCTCTCTTTCTCAGACTGACGCGCTCTGTTTCTCAGACTGACGCGCTCTGTTTCTCAGACTGACGCGCTCTCTTTCTCAGACTGACGCGCTCTCTTTCTCAGACTGACGCGCTCTCTTTCTCAGACTGACGCGCTCTCTCAGACTGACGCGCTCTCTCAGACTGACGCGCTCTCTTTCTCAGACTGACGCGCTCTCTCTCTCAGACTGACGCGCTCTCTCTCTCTCAGACTGACGCGCTCTCTCTCTCAGACTGACGCGCTCTCTCTCTCAGACTGATGCGCTCTTTTTCTCAGACTGACGCGCTCTCTTTCTCTCTCTCAGGTGGCCGGATGGGAAGCGAAAAAGGAAGAACAGCCAATGTCTGGGGAAGGGCGGAATGTCAGGTACACAATGTGTGTGTGTGTGTGTGTCATTGTGTATGTTTGTATGTGTGTCTCTGTGTGTGTGTGTGTGTGTGTGTGTGTGTGTGTGTGTGTGTGTGTGTGTGTGTGTGTGTGTGTCATTGTGTATGTGTGTCTGTCTATGTGAGTGTTATTGTGTGGGTTTGTCTGGGTGAGCGATTGTCCTAGTGTATATGTGTGTGGGTGAGTGTCTGTGTGTTTGGGTGTATATAGAGTGAATGTCCTTACATGGCGTGTATACGTGTGCTTGGGTGTATATAGGGTGTGTGCTTGGGTGTATATAGGGTGAGTGTCCTTGTGTTTGGGTGTATACAGGGTGAGTGTCCTTACATGGCGTGTATACGTGTGCTTGGGTGTATATAGGGTGTGTGCTTGGGTGTATATAGGGAGTGTCCTTGTGTTTGGGTGTATATAGGGTGAGTGTCCTTACATGGCGTGTATACGTGTGCTTGGGTGTATATAGGGAGTGTCCTTGTGTTTGGGTGTATATAGGGTGAGTGTCCTTACATGGCGTGTATACATGTGCTTGGGTGTATGTAGGGTGAGTCCGTGTGTTTGGGTGTATATAGGGTGAGTGTCCTTACATGGCGTGTATACGTGTGCTTGGGTGTATGTAGGGTGAGTCCGTGTGTTTGGGTGTATGTGACGAGGGGGGGTAACCAGGCTCTCTAGATAAAGGTTACGCCCGTATTGGTGACCCCCTGCTCCGTGTATAAGGCTCCCAGAGTGTCAGCTCCTGGGCCCAGTAACATTGTATCACTGTGTTATACTGGGTGTAATAAAAGCATGTTTGGTGTTGTTCCCGGGAATCATGCCTGATTCCCCGACACATGTAGGCACATTGTCCCGGCAATACCTCCCCTTGAAAACGCAAAGCGCGACTCGCCGCCAGGCTACCCTGCTTCAGCGCAGCCCAGAAAGGAGAATGAGGCACAGGGATAAAACATGTATTCCTGTAGCTGAGGGGGGGGGTGTACCCCAGCTAGTGCCAAGGTGACCCACAACCCGATACGGTTTGTGGGTGCCCCAACTGTATATAAGGTTGAGGGGGGGCTTTGGTAGTCCAGACTTCGCCCCAGGGGAACGTGTGCGGGGAACAAGGCAGCTAGAAATAAAAGTACAATATCTTCCCTTTTCTGTCCCCTGTTCCCAGAGACTCGGAAAATATTCTTATATAAATGTAATGTGTTTTTACATCCGGCACCGATGCCCAAACAGGCTGGCCGAGCTAACCCGCAGGCGCCGGTCAGTCTGCTGGACATCGGAGTGCAGGGGATGCCCTGCAGGTGAGAATAGCGTCTGGTCAGCGGGGAAAGGCGGAGTACCAGGTCTGGAGATCAATGGCACGCCTCCGGGATACCAATTGTCCCGCCCTGGTGGAGCCTGCCCCAGCGGGCGGCATTGGGATAGCCGGGGAGAGAGGCGGCAGGGGGAGAGAGGCGGCAGGGGGAGAGAGGCGGCAGGGGGAGAGAGGCGGCAGGGGGAGAGAGGCGGCAGGGGGAGAGAGGCAGCAGGGGGAGAGAGGCGGCAGGGGGAGAGGGAGAGGGGGCAGAGGGAGAGAGGCTGCAGGGGGATAGCCGTGGAGAGAGGCGGCAGGGCGAGAGGGAGAGAGGCGGCAGGGGGAGAGGGAGAGAGGCGGCAGGGGGAGAGGGAGAGAGGCGGCAGGGGGAGAGAGGCGGCAGGGGGAGAGAGGCGGCAGCGGGAGAGAGGCGGCAGGGGGAGAGAGGCGGCAGGGGGAGAGGCGGCAGGGGGGGAGGGGGAGAGGCGGCAGGGAGAGAGGGTGAGAGGCGGCAGGGGGAGAGGGGGAGAGGCGGCAGGGGGAGAGGGGGAGAGGCGGCAGGGGGAGAGGGGGAGAGGCGGCAGGGGGAGAGGGAGAGAGAGGGCGGGGCTTACGCATGTCTCTTGGCTATTTCGGATTTCCCACTGACCCGGCTTTTCTTGCCGGCTTGACTCTGATTGGCAGCTTGGGAAAGTTGCGGGCGCTGCTGCTGGTGCAGGCGCTGCGGCGGGTAGTGGGTGCTGCTGGTAGCGGGCGCTGCTGGGTGCTGCTGGTAGCAGGCGCTGCTTCTGGGTGCTGCTGGTAGCGGGCGCTGCTGGTAGCGGGCGCTGCTTCTGGGTGCTGCTGATAGCGGGTGTGGGCGCTGCTTCTGGGTGCTGCTGGTAGCGGGTGTGGGCGCTGCTTCTGGGTGCTGCTGGTAGCGGGTGCTGCTTCTGGGTGCTGCTGGTAGCGGGTGCTGCTTCTGGGTGCTGCTGGTAGCGGGTGCTGCTTCTGGGTGCTGCTGGTAGCGGGTGTGGGCGCTGCTTCTGGGTGCTGCTGGTAGCGGGTGCTGCTTCTGGGTGCTGCTGGTAGCGGGTGCTGCTTCTGGGTGCTGCTGGTAGCGGGTGTGGGCGCTGCTTCTGGGTGCTGCTGGTAGCGGGTGCTGCTGGTAGCGGGTGCTGCTTCTGGGTGCTGCTGGTAGCGGGTGTGGGCGCTGCTTCTGGGTGCTGCTGGTAGCGGGTGCTGCTTCTGGGTGCTGCTGGTAGCGGGTGCTGCTTCTGGGTGCTGCTGGTAGCGGGTGCTGCTTCTGGGTGCTGCTGGTAGCGGGTGTGGGCGCTGCTTCTGGGTGCTGCTGGTAGCGGGTGCTGCTTCTGGGTGCTGCTGGTAGCGGGTGCTGCTGGTAGCGGGTGCTGCTTCTGGGTGCTGCTGGTAGCGGGCGCTGCTTCTGGGTGCTGCTGGTAGCGGGTGCTGCTTCTGGGTGCTGCTGGTAGCGGGCGCTGCTGGTAGCGGGCGCTGCTGCTGGGTGCTGCTGGTAGCGGGTGCTGCTGGTAGCGGGTGTGGGCGCTGCTTCTGGGTGCTGCTGGTAGCGGGTGTGGGCGCTGCTTCTGGGTGCTGCTGGTAGCGGGTGTGGGCGCTGCTTCTGGGTGCTGCTGGTAGCGGGTGCTGCTTCTGGGTGCTGCTGGTAGCGGGTGCTGCTTCTGGGTGCTGCTGGTAGCGGGTGCTGCTTCTGGGTGCTGCTGGTAGCGGGTGTGGGCGCTGCTTCTGGGTGCTGCTGGTAGCGGGTGCTGCTTCTGGGTGCTGCTGGTAGCGGGTGCTGCTTCTGGGTGCTGCTGGTAGCGGGTGCTGCTTCTGGGTGCTGCTGGTAGCGGGTGTGGGCGCTGCTTCTGGGTGCTGCTGGTAGCGGGTGCTGCTTCTGGGTGCTGCTGGTAGCGGGTGTGGGCGCTGCTTCTGGGTGCTGCTGGTAGCGGGTGCTGCTGGTAGCGGGTGCTGCTTCTGGGTGCTGCTGGTAGCGGGTGCTGCTGGTAGCGGGTGCTGCTTCTGGGTGCTGCTGGTAGCGGGTGCTGCTGGTAGCGGGTGCTGCTTCTGGGTGCTGCTGGTAGCGGGTGCTGCTTCTGGGTGCTGCTGGTAGCGGGCGCTGCTGGTAGCGGGTGATGCTGCTGGCGGGTGCTGTTGCTGGTAGCGGGCGCTGTTGCTGGGTGCTGCTGGTAGCGGGTGCTGTTGCTGGGTGTTGCTTGTAGCGGGTGCTGTTGCTGGGTGCTGCTGGTAGCGGGTGTGGGCGCTGTTGCTGGGTGCTGCTGGTAGCGGGCGGTGCTGGGTGCTGCTGGTAGCGGGTGTGGGCGCTGCTGGGTGCTGCTGGTAGCGGGTGCTGCTGGGCGCTGCTGGTAGCGGGTGCTGCTTCTGGGTGCTGCTGGTAGCGGGTGTGGGCGCTGCTTCTGGGTGCTGCTGGTAGCGGGTGTGGGCGCTGCTTCTGGGTGCTGCTGGTAGCGGGTGCTGCTTCTGGGTGCTGCTGGTAGCGGGCGCTGCTTCTGGGTGCTGCAGGTAGCGGGTGCTGCTTCTGGGTGCTGCTGGTAGCGGGTGTGGGTGCTGCTTCTGGGTGCTGCTGGTAGCGGGTGCTGCTTCTGGGTGCTGCTGGTAGCGGGTGTGGGCGCTGCTTCTGGGTGCTGCTGGTAGCGGGTGCTGCTTCTGGGTGCTGCTGGTAGCGGGTGCTGCTTCTGGGTGCTGCTGGTAGCGGGTGTGGGCGCTGCTTCTGGGTGCTGCTGGTAGCGGGTGTGGGCGCTGCTTCTGGGTGCTGCTGGTAGCGGGTGCTGCTGGTAGCGGGTGCTGCTGGTAGCGGGTGCTGCTGGTAGCGGGTGCTGCTTCTGGGTGCTGCTGGTAGCGGGTGCTGCTTCTGGGTGCTGCTGGTAGCGGGTGCTGCTGGTAGCGGGTGCTGCTTCTGGGTGCTGCTGGTAGCGGGTGCTGCTTCTGGGTGCTGCTGGTAGCGGGCGCTGCTGGTAGCGGGTGATGCTGCTGGCGGGTGCTGTTGCTGGTAGCGGGCGCTGTTGCTGGGTGCTGCTGGTAGCGGGTGCTGTTGCTGGGTGTTGCTTGTAGCGGGTGCTGTTGCTGGGTGCTGCTGGTAGCGGGTGTGGGCGCTGTTGCTGGGTGCTGCTGGTAGCGGGCGGTGCTGGGTGCTGCTGGTAGCGGGTGTGGGCGCTGCTGGGTGCTGCTGGTAGCGGGTGCTGCTGGGCGCTGCTGGTAGCGGGTGCTGCTTCTGGGTGCTGCTGGTAGCGGGTGTGGGCGCTGCTTCTGGGTGCTGCTGGTAGCGGGTGTGGGCGCTGCTTCTGGGTGCTGCTGGTAGCGGGTGCTGCTTCTGGGTGCTGCTGGTAGCGGGCGCTGCTTCTGGGTGCTGCTGGTAGCGGGTGCTGCTTCTGGGTGCTGCTGGTAGCGGGTGTGGGTGCTGCTTCTGGGTGCTGCTGGTAGCGGGTGCTGCTTCTGGGTGCTGCTGGTAGCGGGTGTGGGCGCTGCTTCTGGGTGCTGCTGGTAGCGGGTGCTGCTTCTGGGTGCTGCTGGTAGCGGGTGCTGCTTCTGGGTGCTGCTGGTAGCGGGTGTGGGCGCTGCTTCTGGGTGCTGCTGGTAGCGGGTGTGGGCGCTGCTTCTGGGTGCTGCTGGTAGCGGGTGCTGCTGGTAGCGGGTGCTGCTGGTAGCGGGTGCTGCTGGTAGCGGGTGCTGCTTCTGGGTGCTGCTGGTAGCGGGTGCTGCTTCTGGGTGCTGCTGGTAGCGGGCGCTGCTGGTAGCGGGTGATGCTGCTGGCGGGTGCTGTTGCTGGTAGCGGGCGCTGTTGCTGGGTGCTGCTGGTAGCGGGTGCTGTTGCTGGGTGTTGCTTGTAGCGGGTGCTGTTGCTGGGTGCTGCTGGTAGCGGGTGTGGGCGCTGCTGCTGGGTGCTGCTGGTAGCGGGTGCTGCTGGTAGCGGGTGCTGCTCCTGGGCGCTGCTGCTGGTAGCGGGTGTGGGTGCTGCTGCTAGGTGCTGCTGGTAGCGGGCGCTGCTGGTAGCGGGTGATGCTGCTGGCGGGTGCTGTTGCTGGTAGCGGGCTCTGTTGCTGGGTGCTGCTGGTAGCGGGTGCTGTTGCTGGGTGTTGCTTGTAGCGGGTGCTGTTGCTGGGTGCTGCTGGTAGCGGGTGCTGCTGGTAGCGGGTGCTGTTGCTGGTAGCGGGCGGTGCTGGGTGGGGTGCTGCTGCTGGCGGGTGCTGTTGCTGGTAGCCGGTGCTGCTGGGTGCTGCTGGTAGCGGGTGCTGTTGCTGGTAGCGGGTGCTGTTGCTGGTAGCGGGTGCTGCTGGTAGCGGGTGCTGTTGCTGGTAGCGGGTGCTGTTGCTGGTAGCGGGCGCTGCTGGCGGGCACTGCTGGCGGGTGCTGTCGCTGGCGGGTGCTGTTGCTGGTAGCGGGCGGTGCTGGGTGCGGGTGCTGCTGGCGGGCGCTGCTGCTGGTAGCGGGTGCTGTTGCTGGTAGCGGGTGGTGCTAGGGTGCTGTTGCTGGTAGCGGGCGGTGCTGCTGGCGGGTGCTGCTGCTGGTAGCGGGTGCTGCTGCTGGTAGTGGGTGCTGTTGCTGGTAGCGGGCGGTGCTGGGTGGGGGGGTCTGCTGCTGGTAGCGGGTGCTGTTGCTGGTAGCGGGCGGTGCTGCTGGCGGGTGCTGCTGCTGGTAGCGGGTGCTGTTGCTGGTAGCGGGTGGTGCTAGGGTGCGGGTGCTGCTGGCGGGTGCTGTTGCTGGTAGCGGGCGGTGCTAGGGTGCGGGTGCTGCTGCTGGGTGCTGTTGCTGGTAGCAGGTGCTGTTGCTGGTAGCGGGTGCTGCTGCTGGTAGCGGGTGCTGTTGCTGGTAGCGGGTGGTGCTGCTGGGTGCTGCTGGTAGCGGGTGGTGCTGCTGGTAGCGGGTGGTGCTGCTGGTAGCGGGTGGTGCTGCTGGTAGCGGGTGGTGCTGCTGGTAGCGGGTGGTGCTGCTGGTAGCGGGTGCTGCTGGGTGCTGCTGGTAGCGGGCGGTGCTAGGGTGCGGGTGCTGCTGCTGGGTGCTGTTGCTGGTAGCGGGTGCTGTTGCTGGTAGCGGGTGCTGCTGCTGGTAGCGGGTGCTGCTGCTGGTAGCGGGTGGTGCTGCTGGGTGCTGCTGGTAGCGGGTGCTGCTGGGTGCTGCTGGGTGCTGCTGGTAGCGGGTGCTGCTGGTAGCGGGTGGTGCTGCTGGGTGCTGCTGGTAGCGGGTGGTGCTGCTGGGTGCTGCTGGTAGCGGGTGGTGCTGCTGGGTGCTGCTGGTAGCGGGTGGTGCTGCTGGTAGCGGGTGGTGCTGCTGGGTGCTGCTGGTAGCGGGTGCTGTTGCTGGTAGCAGGTGGTGCTGCTGGGTGCTGCTGGTAGCGGGTGGTGCTGCTGGGTGCTGCTGGTAGCGGGTGGTGCTGCTGGGTGTTGCTGGTAGCGGGTGGTGCGGGTGGTGCTGCTGGGTGCTGCTGGTAGCGGGTGGTGCTGCTGGGTGCTGCTGGTAGCGGGTGCTGTTGCTGGTAGCGGGTGGTGCTGCTGGGTGCTGCTGGTAGCGGGTGGTGCTGCTGGGTGCTGCTGGTAGCGGGTGCTGTTGCTGGTAGCGGGTGGTGCTGCTGGGTGCTGCTGGTAGCGGGTGCTGTTGCTGGTAGCGGGTGGTGCTGCTGGGTGCTGCTGGTAGCGGGTGGTGCTGCTGGGTGCTGCTGGTAGCGGGTGCTGTTGCTGGTAGCGGGTGGTGCTGCTGGTAGCGGGTGCTGTTGCTGGTAGCGGGTGCTGTTGCTGGTAGCGGGTGCTGCTGCTGGTAGCGGGTGCTGTTGCTGGTAGCGGGTGGTGCTGCTGGGTGCTGCTGGTAGCGGGTGCTGCTGCTGGTAGCGGGTGCTGTTGCTGGTAGCGGGTGGTGCTGCTGGGTGCTGCTGGTAGCGGGTGGTGCTGCTGGGTGCTGCTGGTAGCGGGTGCTGCTGCTGGCCAGACAGGAGCTCCCTTATAAAAGATAATTACTTCCGAGAATGGAACTGAAGGTTTCAGTAACGGGGAATCCACAATAATTACCCAGAACAGGAACAACAAGCTGTGTGTCTGTACTGTGTGTACTGTGTGTGTGTGTGTGTGTGTGTCTGTACTGTGTGTGTGTCTGTACTGTGTGTGTGTGTGTGTGTGTGTGTGTGTGTGTGTGTGTGTGTGTGTGTGTGTGTGTGTCTGTACTGTGTGTGTGTGTGTGTGTGTGTGTGTGTGTGTGTGTGTGTGTGTGTGTGTGTCTGTACTGTGTGTGTGTCTGTACTGTGTGTGTGTGTGTGTGTGTCTGTACTGTGTGTGTGTCTGTACTGTGTGTGTGTCTGTACTGTGTGTGTGTGTCTGTACTGTGTGTGTGTCTGTACTGTATGTACTGTGTGTGTGTCTGTACTGTGTGTGTGTGTGTGTGTGTGTGTGTGTGTGTGTGTGTGTCTTTACTGTTTGTGTGTGTCTGTAGTGTGTGTGTGTGTGTGTGTGTGTGTGTGTGTGTGTGTGTGTGTGTGTGTGTGTGTGTGTGTGTGTGTGTGTGTGTACTGTTTGTGTGTGTGTGTGTGTACTGTTTGTGTGTGTGTGTGTGTACTGTTTGTGTGTGTGTACTGTGTGTGTGTGTGTGTGTGTGTGTTTGTGTGTCTGTACTGTATTTACTGTGTGTCTGTGTGTGTCTGTGTGAGTGTGTCTGTGTCTGTGTGTGTGTCTGTACTGTTTGTTTGTGTGTGTGTGTACTGTATTTACTGTGTGTGTGTGTGTGTGTGTGTGTGTGTGTGTGTGTGTGTGTGTGTGTGTGTGTGTGTGTGTGTGTGTGTGTGTGTGTGTCTGTGTGTCTGTGTGTCTGTGTGCTGTATGTACTGTATGTACTGTATGTACTGTGTGTCTGTGTGTCTGTGTGTCTGTGTGTCTGTGTGTCTGTGTGTCTGTGTGTCTGTGTGTCTGTGTGTCTGTGTGTCTGTGTGTCTGTGTGTCTGTGTGTCTGTGTGTCTGTGTGTCTGTGTGTCTGTGTGTCTGTGTGCTGTGTGTCTGTGTGTCTGTGTGTCTGTGTGTCTGTGTGTCTGTGTGTCTGTGTGTCTGTGTGTCTGTGTGTCTGTGTGTCTGTGTGTCGTATGTACTGTGTGTGTGTGTGTGTGTGTGTGTCTGTACTGTATGTACTGTGTGTGTGTCTGTGTGTACAGACTGAGCATGCCGTGTGCCTCCTCTCGCCCCGTGACACAGGTGACTGCTCGGTGTCTCTGCCGCCCGCGGGTTACATCCCTAGTTACCTGGACAAAGATGAGCCGTGCGTGGTATGCAGCGACAAGGCCACGGGCTACCACTACCGCTGCATCACCTGCGAGGGCTGCAAGGTGCGTGCGCGGGAGACAGGGGGCGCTGCTTCCCGGGGGGGGGGGGGGGTGCAGCGACAAGGCCACGGGGTACCACTACCGCTGCATCACCTGCGAGGGCTGCAAGGTGCGTGCGCGGGAGGGAGGGGGCGCTGCTTCCCGGGGGGGGGGGGGTGCAGCGACAAGGCCACGGGGTACCACTACCGCTGCATCACCTGCGAGGGCTGCAAGGTGCGTGCGGGGGAGACAGGGGGCGCTGCTTCCCGGGGGGGGGGGGGGGGGGGGTGCAGTGACAAGGCCACGGGGTACCACTACCGCTGCATCACCTGCGAGGGCTGCAAGGTGCGTGCGCGGGAGACAGGGGGCGCTGCTTCCCCGGGGGGGGGGGGGGGGGGTGCAGCGACAAGGCCACGGGGTACCACTACCGCTGCATCACCTGCGAGGGCTGCAAGGTGTGTGCGCGGGAGGGAGGGGGCGCTGCTTCCCCGGGGGGGGGGGGGGTGCAGCGACAAGGCCACGGGGTACCACTACCGCTGCATCACCTGCGAGGGCTGCAAGGTGTGTGCGCGGGAGGGAGGGGGCGCTGCTTCCCCGGGGGGGGGGGGGGGCAGCGACAAGGCCACGGGGTACCACTACCGCTGCATCACCTGCGAGGGCTGCAAGGTGCGTGCGCGGGAGACAGGGGGCGCTGCTTCCCGGGGGGGGGGGGTGCAGCGACAAGGCCACGGGCTACCACTACCGCTGCATCACCTGCGAGGGCTGCAAGGTGCGTGCGCGGGAGACAGGGGGCGCTGCTTCCCGGGGGGGGGGGGGGGTGCAGCGACAAGGCCACGGGGTACCACTACCGCTGCATCACCTGCGAGGGCTGCAAGGTGCGTGCGCGGGAGGGAGGGGGCGCTGCTTCCCCGGGGGGGGGGGAGGGGGCGCTGCTTCCCGGGGGGGGGAGGTGCAGCGACAAGGCCACGGGGTACCACTACCGCTGCATCACCTGCGAGGGCTGCAAGGTGCGTGCGCGGGAGAGAGGGGGCGCTGCTTCCCGGGGGGGGGGGGGGGGGGGTGCAGCGACAAGGCCACGGGGTACCACTACCGCTGCATCACCTGCGAGGGCTGCAAGGTGCGTGCGCGGGAGAGAGGGGGCGCTGCTTCCCCGGGGGGGGGGGGCAGCGACAAGGCCACGGGCTACCACTACCGCTGCATCACCTGCGAGGGCTGCAAGGTGCGTGCGCGGGAGGGAGGGGGCGCTGCTTCCCCGGGGGGGGGGGGGGGGGTGCAGCGACAAGGCCACGGGCTACCACTACCGCTGCATCACCTGCGAGGGCTGCAAGGTGCGTGCGCGGGAGGGAGGGGGCGCTGCTTCCCGGGGGGGGGGGGGGGTGCAGTGACAAGGCCACGGGGGGTACCACTACCGCTGCATCACCTGCGAGGGCTGCAAGGTGCGTGCGCGGGAGGGAGGGGGCGCTGCTTCCCCGGGGGGGGGGGGGGAGGGGTGCAGCGACAAGGCCACGGGGTACCACTACCGCTGCATCACCTGCGAGGGCTGCAAGGTGCGTGCGCGGGAGACAGGGGGCGCTGCTTCCCGGGGGGGGGGGGGGGTGCAGCGACAAGGCCACGGGCTACCACTACCGCTGCATCACCTGCGAGGGCTGCAAGGTGCGTGCGCGGGAGGGAGGGGGCGCTGCTCCCCGGGGGGAGGGGGGGTGCAGCGACAAGGCCACGGGCTACCACTACCGCTGCATCACCTGCGAGGGCTGCAAGGTGTGTGCGCGGGAGAGAGGGGGCGCTGCTTCCCCGGGGGGGGGGGGAGGGGCAGCGACAAGGCCACGGGCTACCACTACCGCTGCATCACCTGCGAGGGCTGCAAGGTGCGTGCGCGGGAGGGAGGGGGCGCTGCTTCCCCGGGGGGGGGGGGGGGTGCAGCGACAAGGCCACGGGCTACCACTACCGCTGCATCACCTGCGAGGGCTGCAAGGTGCGTGCGGGGGAGAGAGGGGGCGCTGCTTCCCCGAGGGGGGGGGGTGCAGCGACAAGGCCACGGGCTACCACTACCGCTGCATCACCTGCGAGGGCTGCAAGGTGCGTGCGCGGGAGACAGGGGGCGCTGCTTCCCCGGGGGGGGGGGGTGCAGCGACAAGGCCACGGGCTACCACTACCGCTGCATCACCTGCGAGGGCTGCAAGGTGCGTGCGCGGGAGAGAGGGGGTGCTGCTCCCCGGGGGGGGGGGTGCAGCGACAAGGCCACGGGGTACCACTACCGCTGCATCACCTGCGAGGGCTGCAAGGTGCGTGCGCGGGAGGGAGGGGGCGCTGCTTCCCCGGGGGGGGGGGAGGGGGCGCTGCTTCCCGGGGGGGGGGTGCAGCGACAAGGCCACGGGCTACCACTACCGCTGCATCACCTGCGAGGGCTGCAAGGTGCGTGCGCGGGAGAGAGGGGGCGCTGCTTCCCCGGGGGGGGGGGGCAGCGACAAGGCCACGGGGTACCACTACCGCTGCATCACCTGCGAGGGCTGCAAGGTGTGTGCGCGGGAGGGAGGGGGCGCTGCTTCCCGGGGGGGGGGGGTGCAGCGACAAGGCCACGGGCTACCACTACCGCTGCATCACCTGCGAGGGCTGCAAGGTGCGTGCGCGGGAGAGAGGGGGCGCTGCTTCCCGGGGGGGGGGGGGTGCAGCGACAAGGCCACGGGCTACCACTACCGCTGCATCACCTGCGAGGGCTGCAAGGTGCGTGCGCGGGAGGGAGGGGGCGCTGCTTCCCCGGGGGGGGGGGGGGGAGGGGTGCAGCGACAAGGCCACGGGCTACCACTACCGCTGCATCACCTGCGAGGGCTGCAAGG
>NW_027454819.1:0-12500 GCF_040206685.1 Ascaphus truei
CTATGAGTCTGTCCCCTCCCCCCGCAGGGTGACACAGTGACACAGACAGAAGGGAGCTATGAGTCTGTCCCGCTCCCCCCCGCAGGGTGACACAGACAGAAGGGAGCTATGAGTCTGTCCCTCCCCCCGCAGGGTGACACAGTGACACAAGACAGAAGGGAGCTATGAGTCTGTCACCTCCCCCCGCCAGGGTCGACACAGACCAGAAGGGAGCTATGAGTCTGTCCCCTCCCCCCGCAGGGTGACACAGACAGAAGGGAGCTATGAGTCTGTCCCTCCCCCCGCAGGGTGACACAGACAGAAGGGAGCTATGAGTCTGTCCCCTCCCCCCGCAGGGTGACACAGTGACACAGACAGAAGGGAGCTATGAGTCTGTCCCCTCCCCCCGCAGGGTGACACAGACAGAAGGGAGCTATGAGTCTGTCCCTCCCCCCGCAGGGTGACACAGTGACACAGACAGAAGGGAGCTATGAGTCTGTCCCCTCCCCCCGCAGGGTGACACAGACAGAAGGGAGCTATGAGTCTGTCCCTCCCCCCGCAGGGTGACACAGTGACACAGACAGAAGGGAGCTATGAGTCTGTCCCTCCCCCCGCAGGGTGACACAGTGACACAGACAGAAGGGAGCTATGAGTCTGTCCCTCCCCCCGCAGGGGTGACACAGACAGAAGGGAGCTATGAGTCTGTCCCCTCCCCCCGCAGGGTGACACAGAGCAGAAGGGAGCTATGAGTCTGTCCCTCCCCCCGCAGGGTGACACAGTGACACAGACAGAAGGGAGCTATGAGTCTGTCCCTCCCCCCGCAGGGTGACACAGTGACACAGACAGAAGGGAGCTATGAGTCTGTCCCTCCCCCCGCAGGGTGACACAGTGACACAGACAGAAGGGAGCTATGAGTCTGTCCCCTCCCCCCGCAGGGTGACACAGTGACACAGACAGAAGGGAGCTATGAGTCTGTCCCTCCCCCCGCAGGGTGACACAGTGACACAGACAGAAGGGAGCTATGAGTCCTGTCCCATCCCCCCGCAGGGTGACACAGTGACACAGACAGAAGGGAGCTATGAGTCTGTCCCCTCCCCCCGCAGGGGTGACACAGTGACACAGACAGAAGGGAGCTATGAGTCTGTCCCTCCCCCCGCAGGGTGACACAGTGACACAGACAGAAGGGAGCTATGAGTCTGTCCCTCCCCCCGCAGGGTGACACAGTGACACAGACAGAAGGGAGCTATGAGTCTGTCCCTCCCCCCGCAGGGTGACACAGTGACACAGACAGAAGGGAGCTATGAGTCTGTCCCCTCCCCCCGCAGGGTGACACAGTGACACAGACAGAAGGGAGCTATGAGTCTGTCCCTCCCCCCGCAGGGTGACACAGTGACACAGACAGAAGGGAGCTATGAGTCTGTCCCTCCCCCCGCAGGGTGACACAGTGACACAGACAGAAGGGAGCTATGAGTCTGTCCCTCCCCCCGCAGGGTGACACAGTGACACAGACAGAAGGGAGCTATGAGTCTGTCCCTCCCCCCGCAGGGTGACACAGTGACACAGACAGAAGGGAGCTATGAGTCTGTCCCCTCCCCCCGCAGGGTGACACAGGACAGAAGGGGAGCTATGAGTCTGTCCCCTCCCCCCGCAGGGTGACACAGGACAGAAGGGAGCTATGAGTCTGTCCCCTCCCCCCGCAGGGTGACACAGTGACACAGACAGAAGGGAGCTATGAGTCTGTCCCCTCCCCCGCAGGGTGACACAGTGACACAGACAGAAGGGAGCTATGAGTCTGTCCCCTCCCCCCGCAGGGTGACACAGTGACACAGACAGAAGGGAGCTATGAGTCTGTCCCTCCCCCCGCAGGGTGACACAGTGACACAGACAGAAGGGAGCTATGAGTCTGTCCCTCCCCCCGCAGGGTGACACAGTGACACAGACAGAAGGGAGCTATGAGTCTGTCCCCTCCCCCCGCAGGGTGACACAGTGACACAGACAGAAGGGAGCTATGAGTCTGTCCCTCCCCCCGCAGGGTGACACAGTGACACAGACAGAAGGGAGCTATGAGTCTGTCCCTCCCCCCGCAGGGTGACACAGTGACACAGACAGAAGGGAGCTATGAGTCTGTCCCTCCCCCCGCAGGGTGACACAGTGACACAGACAGAAGGGAGCTATGAGTCTGTCCCTCCCCCCGCAGGGGTGACACAGTGACACAGACAGAAGGGAGCTATGAGTCTGTCCCTCCCCCCGCAGGGTGACACAGACAGAAGGGAGCTATGAGTCTGTCCCTCCCCCCGCAGGGTGACACAGACAGAAGGGAGCTATGAGTCTGTCCCCTCCCCCCGCAGGGTGACACAGACAGAAGGGAGCTATGAGTCTGTCCCTCCCCCCGCAGGGTGACACAGTGACACAGACAGAAGGGAGCTATGAGTCTGTCCCCTCCCCCGCAGGGTGACGGACACAGACAGAAGGGAGCTATGAGTCTGTCCCTCCCCCCCGCAGGGTGACACAGTGACACAGACAGAAGGGAGCTATGAGTCTGTCCCCTCCCCCCGCAGGGTGACACAGACAGAAGAGGAGCTATGAGTCTGTCCCTCCCCCCGCAGGGTGACACAGTGACACAGACAGAAGGGAGCTATGAGTCTGTTCCCTCCCCCCGCAGGGTGACACAGTCACACAGACAGAAGGGAGCTATGAGTCTGTCCCTCCCCCCGCAGGGTGACACAGTGACACAGACAGAAGGGAGCTATGAGTCTGTCCCCTCCCCCGCAGGGTGACACAGTGACACAGACAGAAGGGAGCTATGAGTCTGTCCCCTCCCCCCGCAGGGTGACACAGGACAGAAGGGAGCTATGAGTCTGTCCCTCCCCCCGCAGGGTGACAGGCACAGACAGAAGGGAGCTATGAGTCTGTCCCCTCCCCCCGCAGGGTGACACAGACAGAAGGGAGCTATGAGTCTGTCCCTCCCCCGCAGGGTGACACAGTGACACAGACAGAAGGGGAGCTATGAGTCTGTCCCCTCCCCCCGCAGGGTGACACAGACAGAAGGGAGCTATGAGTCTGTCCCTCCCCCGCAGGGTGACACAGTGACACAGACAGAAGGGAGCTATGAGTCTGTCCCCTCCCCCCGCAGGGTGACACAGACAGAAGGGAGCTATGAGTCTGTCCCCTCCCCCCGCAGGGTGACACAGTGACACAGACAGAAGGGAGCTATGAGTCTGTCCCCTCCCCCCGCAGGGTGACACAGTGACACAGACAGAAGGGAGCTATGAGTCTGTCCCTCCCCCCGCAGGGTGACACAGTGACACAGACAGAAGGGAGCTATGAGTCTGTCCCTCCCCCCGCAGGGTGACACAGTGACACAGACAGAAGGGAGCTATGAGTCTGTCCCTCCCCCCGCAGGGTGACACAGTGACACAGACAGAAGGGAGCTATGAGTCTGTCCCCTCCCCCCGCAGGGTGACACAGTGACACAGACAGAAGGGAGCTATGAGTCTGTCCCCTCCCCCCGCAGGGGTGACACAGTGACACAGACAGAAGGGAGCTATGAGTCTGTCCCTCCCCCCGCAGGGTGACACAGTGACACAGACAGAAGGGAGCTATGAGTCTGTCCCTCCCCCCGCAGGGTGACACAGTGACACAGACAGAAGGGAGCTATGAGTCTGTCCCTCCCCCGCAGGGTGACACAGTGACACAGACAGAAGGGAGCTATGAGTCTGTCCCCTCCCCCCGCAGGGTGACACAGTGACACAGACAGAAGGGAGCTATGAGTCTGTCCCTCCCCCCGCAGGGTGACACAGTGACACAGACAGAAGGGAGCTATGAGTCTGTCCCTCCCCCCGCAGGGTGACACAGTGACACAGACAGAAGGGAGCTATGAGTCTGTCCCTCCCCCGCAGGGTGACACAGTGACACAGACAGAAGGGAGCTATGAGTCTGTCCCCTCCCCCCCGCCAGGGTGACACAGACAGAAGGGAGCTATGAGTCTGTCCCTCCCCCCGCAGGGTGACACAGACAGAAGGGAGTTATGAGTCTGTCCCCTCCCCCCGCAGGGTGACACAGACAGAAGGGAGCTATGAGTCTGTCCCTCCCCCGCAGGGTGACACAGTGACACAGACAGAAGGGAGCTATGAGTCTGTCCCCTCCCCCCGCAGGGTGACACAGACAAGAAGGGAGCTATGAGTCTGTCCCTCCCCCCGCAGGGTGACACAGTGACACAGACAGAAGGGGAGCTATGAGTCTGTCCCCTCCCCCCGCAGGGTGACACAGTGACACAGACAGAAGGGAGCTATGAGTCTGTCCCTCCTCCCCCGCAGGGTGACACAGTGACACAGACAGAAGGGAGCTATGAGTCTGTCCCTCCCCCCGCAGGGTGACACAGTGACACAGACAGAAGGGAGCTATGAGTCTGTCCCTCCCCCCGCAGGGTGACACAGTGACACAGACAGAAGGGAGCTATGAGTCTGTCCCTCCCCCCGCAGGGTGACACAGTGACACAGACAGAAGGGAGCTATGAGTCTGTCCCTCCCCCCGCAGGGTGACACAGTGACACAGACAGAAGGGAGCTATGAGTCTGTCCCCTCCCCCCGCAGGGTGACACAGTGACACAGACAGAAGGGAGCTATGAGTCTGTCCCTCCCCCCGCAGGGTGACACAGTGACACAGACAGAAGGGAGCTATGAGTCTGTCCCCTCCCCCCGCAGGGTGACACAGTGACACAGACAGAAGGGAGCTATGAGTCTGTCCCTCCCCCGCAGGGTGACACAGTGACACAGACAGAAGGGAGCTATGAGTCTGTCCCCTCCCCCCGCAGGGTGACACAGACAGAAGGGAGCTATGAGTCTGTCCCTCCCCCCGCAGGGTGACACAGTGACACAGACAGAAGGGAGCTTATGAGTCTGTCCCCTCCCCCCGCAGGGTGACACAGACAGAAGGGAGCTATGAGTCTGTCCCTCCCCCGCAGGGTGACACAGTGACACAGACAGAAGGGAGCTATGAGTCTGTCCCCTCCCCCCGCAGGGTGACACAGACAGAAGGGAGCTATGAGTCTGTCCCTCCCCCCGCAGGGTGACACAGTGACACAGACAGAAGGGAGCTATGAGTCTGTCCCCTCCCCCCGCAGGGTGACACAGACAGAAGGGAGCTATGAGTCTGTCCCCTCCCCCCGCAGGGTGACACAGTGACACAGACAGAAGGGAGCTATGAGTCTGTCCCCTCCCCCCCGCAGGGTGACACAGACAGAAGGGAGCTATGAGTCTGTCCCCTCCCCCCGCAGGGTGACACAGACAGAAGGGGAGCTATGAGTCTGTCCCTCCCCCCGCAGGGTGACACAGACAGAAGGGAGCTATGAGTCTGTCCCTCCCCCCGCAGGGTGACACAGTGACACAGACAGAAGGGAGCTATGAGTCTGTCCCCTCCCCCCGCAGGGTGTGACACAGACAGAAGGGAGCTATGAGTCTGTCCCTCCCCCCGCAGGGTGACACAGTGACACAGACAGAAGGGAGCTATGAGTCTGTCCCCTCCCCCCGCAGGGTGACACAGACAGAAGGGAGCTATGAGTCTGTCCCTCCCCCCGCAGGGTGACACAGTGACACAGACAGAAGGGAGCTATGAGTCTGTCCCCTCCCCCCCGCAGGGTGACACAGTGACACAGACAGAAGGGAGCTATGAGTCTGTCCCCTCCCCCCGCAGGGTGACACAGACAGAAGGGAGCTATGAGTCTGTCCCTCCCCCCGCAGGGTGACACAGACAGAAGGGAGCTATGAGTCTGTCCCTCCCCCCGCAGGGTGACACAGTGACACAGACAGAAGGGAGCTATGAGTCTGTCCCCTCCCCCCCGCAGGGTGACACAGTGACACAGACAGAAGGGAGCTATGAGTCTGTCCCTCCCCCCGCAGGGTGACACAGTGACACAGACAGAAGGGAGCTATGAGTCTGTCCCTCCCCCGCAGGGTGACACAGTGACACAGACAGAAGGGAGCTATGAGTCTGTCCCTCCCCCCGCAGGGTGACACAGTGACACAGACAGAAGGGAGCTATGAGTCTGTCCCTCCCCCGCAGGGTGACACAGTGACACAGACAGAAGGGAGCTATGAGTCTGTCCCTCCCCCCGCAGGGTGACACAGTGACACAGACAGAAGGGAGCTATGAGTCTGTCCCTCCCCCCGCAGGGTGACACAGTGACACAGACAGAAGGGAGCTATGAGTCTGTCCCTCCCCCGCAGGGTGACACAGTGACACAGACAGAAGGGAGCTATGAGTCTGTCCCCTCCCCCCGCAGGGTGACACAGTGACACAGACAGAAGGGAGCTATGAGTCTGTCCCTCCCCCGCAGGGTGACACAGTGACACAGACAGAAGGGAGCTATGAGTCTGTCCCCTCCCCCCGCAGGGTGACACAGTGACACAGACAGAAGGGAGCTATGAGTCTGTCCCTCCCCCCGCAGGGTGACACAGTGACACAGACAGAAGGGAGCTATGAGTCTGTCCCTCCCCCCGCAGGGTGACACAGTGACACAGACAGAAGGGAGCTATGAGTCTGTCCCTCCCCCCGCAGGGTGACACAGTGACACAGACAGAAGGGAGCTATGAGTCTGTCCCTCCCCCCGCAGGGTGACACAGTGACACAGACAGAAGGGAGCTATGAGTCTGTCCCCTCCCCCCGCAGGGTGACACAGACAGACAGAAGGGAGCTATGAGTCTGTCCCTCCCCCCGCAGGGTGACACAGACAGAAGGGAGCTATGAGTCTGTCCCCTCCCCCCGCAGGGTGACACAGACAGAAGGGGAGCTATGAGTCTGTCCCTCCCCCGCAGGGTGACACAGTGACACAGACAGAAGGGAGCTATGAGTCTGTCCCCTCCCCCCGCAGGGTGACACAGGAACAGAAGGGAGCTATGAGTCTGTCCCTCCCCCCGCAGGGTGACACAGTGACACAGACAGAAGGGAGCTATGAGTCTGTCCCCTCCCCCCGCAGGGTGACACAGACAGAAGGGAGCTATGAGTCTGTCCCTCCCCCCGCAGGGTGACACAGTGACACAGACAGAAGGGAGCTATGAGTCTGTCCCTCCCCCCGCAGGGTGACACAGTCACACAGACAGAAGGGAGCTATGAGTCTGTCCCTCCCCCCGCAGGGTGACACAGTGACACAGACAGAAGGGAGCTATGAGTCTGTCCCTCCCCCGCAGGGTGACACAGTGACACAGACAGAAGGGAGCTATGAGTCTGTCCCCTCCCCCCGCAGGGTGACACAGACAGAAGGGAGCTATGAGTCTGTCCCTCCCCCCGCAGGGTGACACAGACAGAAGAGGGAGCTATGAGTCTGTCCCCTCCCCCCGCAGGGTGACACAGACAGAAGGGAGCTATGAGTCTGTCCCTCCCCCGCAGGGTGACACAGTGACACAGACAGAAGGGAGCTATGAGTCTGTCCCCTCCCCCCGCAGGGTGACACAGACAGAAGGGAGCTATGAGTCTGTCCCTCCCCCCGCAGGGTGACACAGTGACACAGACAGAAGGGAGCTATGAGTCTGTCCCCTCCCCCCGCAGGGTGACACAGGACAGAAGGGAGCTATGAGTCTGTCCCTCCCCCCGCAGGGTGACACAGTGACACAGACAGAAGGGAGCTATGAGTCTGTCCCCTCCCCCGCAGGGTGACACAGTGACACAGACAGAAGGGAGCTATGAGTCTGTCCCTCCCCCCGCAGGGTGACACAGTGACACAGACAGAAGGGAGCTATGAGTCTGTCCCTCCCCCGCAGGGTGACACAGTGACACAGACAGAAGGGAGCTATGAGTCTGTCCCTCCCCCCGCAGGGTGACACAGTGACACAGACAGAAGGGAGCTATGAGTCTGTCCCCTCCCCCCGCAGGGTGACACAGTGACACAGACAGAAGGGAGCTATGAGTCTGTCCCTCCCCCCGCAGGGTGACACAGTGACACAGACAGAAGGGAGCTATGAGTCTGTCCCTCCCCCCGCAGGGTGACACAGTGACACAGACAGAAGGGAGCTATGAGTCTGTCCCTCCCCCCGCAGGGTGACACAGTGACACAGACAGAAGGGAGCTATGAGTCTGTCCCTCCCCCGCAGGGTGACACAGTGACACAGACAGAAGGGAGCTATGAGTCTGTCCCCTCCCCCCGCAGGGTGACACAGTGACACAGACAGAAGGGAGCTATGAGTCTGTCCCTCCCCCGCAGGGTGACACAGTGACACAGACAGAAGGGAGCTATGAGTCTGTCCCTCCCCCCGCAGGGTGACACAGTGACACAGACAGAAGGGAGCTATGAGTCTGTCCCTCCCCCCGCAGGGTGACACAGTGACACAGACAGAAGGGAGCTATGAGTCTGTCCCTCCCCCGCAGGGTGACACAGTGACACAGACAGAAGGGAGCTATGAGTCTGTCCCCTCCCCCCCGCAGGGTGACACAGACAGAAGGGAGCTTATGAGTCTGTCCCTCCCCCCAGGCAGGGGTGACACAGACAGAAGGGAGTTATGAGTCTGTCCCCTCCCCCCGCAGGGTGACACAGACAGAAGGGAGCTATGAGTCTGTCCCTCCCCCCGCAGGGTGACACAGTGACACAGACAGAAGGGAGCTATGAGTCTGTCCCCTCCCCCCGCAGGGTGACACAGACAGAAGGGAGCTATGAGTCTGTCCCTCCCCCCGCAGGGTGACACCAGTGACACAGACAGAAGGGAGCTATGAGTCTGTCCCCTCCCCCCGCAGGGTGACACAGACAGAAGGGAGCTATGAGTCTGTCCCTCCCCCCGCAGGGTGACACAGTGACACAGACAGAAGGGAGCTATGAGTCTGTCCCTCCCCCGCAGGGTGACACAGTCACACAGACAGAAGGGAGCTATGAGTCTGTCCCTCCCCCCGCAGGGTGACACAGTGACACAGACAGAAGGGAGCTATGAGTCTGTCCCTCCCCCGCAGGGTGACACAGTGACACAGACAGAAGGGAGCTATGAGTCTGTCCCCTCCCCCCGCAGGGTGACACAGACAGAAGGGAGCTATGAGTCTGTCCCTCCCCCCGCAGGGTGACACAGACAGAAGGGAGCTATGAGTCTGTCCCCTCCCCCCGCAGGGTGACACAGACAGAAGGGAGCTATGAGTCTGTCCCTCCCCCCGCAGGGTGACACAGTGACACAGACAGAAGGGAGCTATGAGTCTGTCCCCTCCCCCCGCAGGGTGACACAGACAGAAGGGAGCTATGAGTCTGTCCCTCCCCCCGCAGGGTGACACAGTGACACAGACAGAAGGGAGCTATGAGTCTGTCCCCTCCCCCCGCAGGGTGACACAGACAGAAGGGAGCTATGAGTCTGTCCCTCCCCCCGCAGGGTGACACAGTGACACAGACAGAAGGGAGCTATGAGTCTGTCCCTCCCCCCGCAGGGTGACACAGACAGAAGGGAGCTATGAGTCTGTCCCCTCCCCCCCGCAGGGGTGACACAGTGACACAGACAGAAGGGAGCTATGAGTCTGTCCCCTCCCCCCGCAGGGTGACACAGTGACACAGACAGAAGGGAGCTATGAGTCTGTCCCTCCCCCCGCAGGGTGACACAGACAGAAGGGAGCTATGAGTCTGTCCCTCCCCCCCGCAGGGTGACACAGTGACACAGACAGAAGGGAGCTATGAGTCTGGCCCTCCCCCCGCAGGGTGACACAGTGACACAGACAGAAGGGAGCTATGAGTCTGTCCCTCCCCCCGCAGGGTGACACAGTGACAGACAGAAGGGAGCTATGAGTCTGCCCCTCCCCCGCAGGGTGACACAGTCACACAGACAGAAGGGAGCTATGAGTCTGTCCCTCCCCCCGCAGGGTGACACAGTGACACAGACAGAAGGGAGCTATGAGTCTGTCCCTCCCCCGCAGGGTGACACAGTGACACAGACAGAAGGGAGCTATGAGTCTGTCCCCTCCCCCCGCAGGGTGACACAGACAGAAGGGAGCTATGAGTCTGTCCCTCCCCCCGCAGGGTGACACAGACAGAAGGGAGCTATGAGTCTGTCCCCTCCCCCCGCAGGGTGACACAGACAGAAGGGAGCTATGAGTCTGTCCCTCCCCCGCAGGGTGACACAGTGACACAGACAGAAGGGAGCTATGAGTCTGTCCCCTCCCCCCGCAGGGTGACACAGACAGAAGGGAGCTATGAGTCTGTCCCTCCCCCCGCAGGGTGACACAGTGACACAGACAGAAGGGAGCTATGAGTCTGTCCCCTCCCCCCGCAGGGTGACACAGACAGAAGGGAGCTATGAGTCTGTCCCCTCCCCCCGCAGGGTGACACAGTGACACAGACAGAAGGGAGCTATGAGTCTGTCCCTCCCCCCGCAGGGTGACACAGACAGAAGGGAGCTATGAGTCTGTCCCTCCCCCCGCAGGGTGACACAGTGACACAGACAGAAGGGAGCTATGAGTCTGTCCCCTCCCCCCGCAGGGTGACACAGTGACACAGACAGAAGGGAGCTATGAGTCTGTCCCTCCCCCCGCAGGGTGACACAGACAGAAGGGAGCTATGAGTCTGTCCCTCCCCCCGCAGGGTGACACAGTGACACAGACAGAAGGGAGCTATGAGTCTGGCCCTCCCCCCGCAGGGTGACACAGTGACACAGACAGAAGGGAGCTATGAGTCTGTCCCTCCCCCCGCAGGGTGACACAGTGACAGACAGAAGGGAGCTATGAGTCTGCCCCTCCCCCCGCAGGGTGACACAGTGACACAGACAGAAGGAAGCTATGAGTCTGCCCCTCCCCCCGCAGGGTGACACAGTGACACAGACAGAAGGGAGCTATGCGTCTGTCCCTCCCCCCGCAGGGTGACAGTGACAGACAGAAGGAGCTATGAGCCTGTCCCTCCCCCCGCAAGGTGACACAGACAGAAGGAGCTATGAGTCTGTCCCTCCCCCCGCAAGGTGACACAGACAGAAGGGAGCTATGAGTCTGTCCCTCCCCCCGCAGGGTGACACAGTGACAAAGACAGAAGGGAGCTATGAGTCTGTCCCTCCCCCCGCAGGGTGACACAGTGACACAGACAGAAGGGAGCTATGAGCCTGTCCCTCCCCCCGCAGGGTGACACAGTGACACAGACAGAAGGGAGCTATGAGCCTGTCCCTCCCCCCGCAGGATGACACAGTGACACAAACAGAAGGGAGCTATGAGTCTGTCCCTCCCCCCGCAGGGTGACACAGACAGAAGGGAGCTATGAGTCTGTCCCTCCCCCCGCAGGGTGACACAGTGAGACAGACAGAAGGGAGCTATGAGGCTGTCCCTCCCCCCGCAGGGTGACACAGTGACACAGACAGAAGGGAGCTATGAGTCTGTCCCTCCCCCGCAGGGTGACACAGTGACACAGACAGAAGGGAGCTATGAGTCTGTCCCTCCCCCCGCAGGGTGACACAGTGACACAGACAGAAGGGAGCTATGAGTCTGTCCCTCCCCCCGCAGTGTGACACAGTGAGACAGACAGAAGGGAGCTATGAGGCTGTCCCTCCCCCCGCAGGGTGACACAGTGACACAGACAGAAGGGAGCTATGAGTCTGTCCCTCCCCCCGCAGGGTGATACAGTGACACAGACAGAAGGGAGCTATGAGTCTGCCCCTCCCCCCGCAGGGTGACACAGTGACACAGACAGAAGGGAGCTATGCGTCTGTCCCTCCCCCCGCAGGGTGACACAGTGACAGACAGAAGGAGCTATGAGCCTGTCCCTCCCCCCGCAAGGTGACACAGACAGAAGGAGCTATGAGTCTGTCCCTCCCCCCGCAAGGTGACACAGACAGAAGGGAGCTATGAGTCTGTCCCTCCCCCCGCAGGGTGACACAGTGACACAGACAGAAGGGAGCTATGAGTCTGTCCCTCCCTCCGCAGGGTGACACAGTGACAGACAGAAGGGAGCTATGAGTCTGTCCCTCCCTCCGCAGGGTGACACAGTGACACAGACAGAAGGGAGCTATGAGTCTGTCCCTCCCCCCGCAGGGTGACACAGTGACAAAGACAGAAGGGAGCTATGAGTCTGTCCCTCCCCCCGCAGGGTGACACAGTGACACAGACAGAAGGGAGCTATGAGTCTGTCCCCTCCCCCCGCAGGGTGACACAGACAGAAGGGAGCTATGAGTCTGTCCCTCCCCCCGCAGGGTGACACAGTGACACAGACAGAAGGGAGCTATGAGTCTGTCCCTCCCCCCGCAGGGTGACACAGTGACACAGTAAATCAGCGGTGCGCAAACTGGGGGGCGCTAGATTTGTCTGGGGGGGGGGGGGGGGCGCGGGAGGTTGCAGAGGTCCCGCGCTCTTCCCCCGGGCATTTAAATTAAATGCCGGGGGATCGCGTGAGGCCTCCGCAACTAACTTTCCGGGATTCTGAAGAGCTGCAGGGACGCGTTGACGCCACGGAGTGACATCACATGTCCATCTCCATGGCAATGGGGTCACGTGACCCTGCGGTGTCATTTGACGCCGCCGAGCAAGGTGAGGGGTGCGGGGGAGCAGGCAGGGGGCGCAGCTGGGGACGTTTCCGCTCCCCTGCTGTAGAT